>NW_009929638.1:39044-47907 GCF_000696875.1 Nestor notabilis | reverse complement strand
GGGGGGGGAGGAGGAGGGCTGTTTGTTACAGTCCTAAATGATGTCGTTTTCTGTGACAGCTTTTCTCTGACCTCGGTGAAATGCCGGAATTGTAGGGAGGGGAATGTGCCAACATGTAGCCGCAGAGTTAGCTGGATTTTCAGCCTATTAATCTTGTAGCCCAGTAGTTACTTGAAGACCCTCTGGAGAGGTAGTTCAACGCATGAAATATATATGACCTTTCAAGATAATAGCAGAAATGCTCTGTCGTAGGTTGTTGTGTTGGGGTAGATCTTCATATATTTTTAATAGGTGCTCGGTGCTTCTCAGAAGTTTCCAGGTAACTTGAATACTGCACTAAATCTAGATTTTACTTTTAATTTAGAAGTGCACGTACCACATAATCAGGATGCGTGTTCTCTGTTAACAATGGAGGTACTAATAACTCATGCCCTTTATTCCTTTCCTCTAATCTTTTTTCTCCATGATGAAGTAAATGCTGTTCGTGATGCTATTCATCGTAAAAGTTTGAGAGAGCCGCCCCCCGGATTAGTGTAATTGACATTGGTTAATGGGCCGATGGGGAAGGCAAGTGCTGGGTCTCTTCGATCGCGTTGAGCCTTCTGTCCCCTTGTCACTCGGGGCTCGGCGGAGGTGCCCCAGCGGAACGTAGCTATCACTGCAGCTTAAAAAAAAAAAAAAAAAAAAAAAAAAAAAAAAAAAGGCGGTCTTCCTGATAACTACGCAGAAACCAAAGGGACTGTAGTTTCCTTCTTTCAGGAAGCAGCAAAAGACTTGTGGAAAACATACTTTTCTCGTTGGATGTTGCTAAATTTTAGTGTGCAGGATTAAGAAAGTGTAAGGGGAAAGGCAACGGAACGCATTTATTCTGTATGTGTACCTAGCTATGTCTAGATTTTTTTTAATAAAAGTTAGGATAGCACATACCCTGAAGGATAGTTATTTAGAGACAGTTTGAGGAATACACACAAACTAGGCAAAGAGCTGTCTAATATAGTATAAAAAGCAATTTTTATTTTGATCCTGGTCTTAATTTAAGTCTTGACACATTTCAGAATTCTCAGCCTTGCTTGTGTCTGTTCAAGCTTCTAGAATTCAATCTAATAGGAGTAAGTTGCTTTTCCCCTCCTGTTTCTCTTCTCCTTATTAAGTATTTAGAAAACTCTGCTTTCTGAAAAATGCTTTCTAGCAATGGCTTGTCTATTTCTGGAGCATTAGGGTGGAGGAGGGAGCTGCTCTGTCATGTACTCCTGGGAGACTCCTACTGAAGATGTCAATAGTGTCATCGCTATGCAAGACGTATCAAGATACTGTTTCAGAACTTGTCTACACAATACACAGAGATACAATAGTTTAGGGAGAAAAATTGCAGTCAGTTCTGCTGATACAGAAATATATAAATACAGGATACTTTGGATATTTTTCTTAGTTTTTTGTACTGGGTCTGGCTGGGTGGGTGCTTACCTGCTGGCTAGGGTCAACCCACCACATTGCTAGTGTGCAGCACTTTTGCTTCATTTTGGGAAGAAGGGTGAGGGGACATGCAAGAACCAGATGATCTTCGTTTTTCTTAAATACTGAAGTTGTATACCATGAATATCCTTTCAATGGGTGATTTGTTTAGATTCTAGTGTTCCCCTCCTCTCTATGTTCTTTGATGGTGCTAGTTCTGTGACTAATTGCCTGATTTAGAATTACATATCGAAAGTAGCTGTCAGTTGACAGATGAAAAAGAGGTCAGTTTCCACAGTGCTTTGAAAAAATGTACCATTGTGGTAGAAAATAGTGGCTTCTTTGAGAAGAGAGTCTCATTTTCATAGTGTGGAAGTTGTTGCTTGTACCTCTTGATAACAAGCGCAAGGTAAAAAAATTATATATTCAAATAATTTAGTTAATGCAGGTGAACCTACAGTTATACTTCACATTTGCAATTACTTGGGTCTTGGAATAGCTCTAAAAATACTAAATGATTTAGACACAGGCATTGATTACAGTCAAGTGAGTAAGTGAACGTACTATAAAACTTGAATTTAAGATGAAATGAGTATTTTCAAGAATGAAACAGATGATTGTTCAGATACCTTCAAGCAAGTACTGCGACATATGAAAATGCACAGTTAGAGCATATGCAGTGCAGCGCTATTTCTACACAGCTCAGAGCTGATTGTTAACCCTGTCATACCATGGTTTGACTTCTTTTAAACTTTGATTTTGAAATTACAGCGCTGGCTTTGATATGTAGGGTAAATCTTAATTTTGCCTCTATATCTTACATTCTTTGGGCCCTGAAACTCCCGTGTTGCATGACCAGAAAGCAATTAATGAAAAAACATCACTTCATAGGCATGCAGATTGGGCCTGTGATAGGAGCTGTGGTGCATAACATCTGAGATGCCATGTGATTTGTTGTATTACAGATACTGGGCACTGCTCTGCGTGTGTGTGTGTGTATATATATATATTTATTTATTTTCATGATGCAAAGAATAGGAATGTCCCCCTGCTGCTGGGGAGGCTCTAATGTATACATGTGCTTCAATGATTGTTCCTTCAGTTGGTTATTTTGCAGATTTAGACACAGCAGTGATTTCTAGGACACATTTCAGTTAAGAATGATTTTCTCCTAATGTATATAGTAACTACCCCTCCTTCCCCCTTCTCTTGTCACACAAACCATTTCTTCCTCAATAGAGACCTTGTAATTCAGCCACTTTAGAAAAGTCACCATCTTTTCTTACTTCGGGAAGGAAATGAGTTTTTTGGGAAAGTGAAATCACCTTCTTTTTTCATGAAGTAGAAGAAAAAATATGCCAAAGATCAAATGGTAGAAAATGGTGACTGTCTCTGCTTCCCACCGAAGCTCTCCAGTGAGAATATTAAGAAAAAGGAATTTTCTGCAGCATCTGTTACTGGAACCTTGTAAAGGAAAAAAGTTTTATTTTTTGAAGGCTAACCATAGAGTTTGTGTAAGTTCTTTTTGGAGACCTAAAAAGTTTTGTGTTATTTACAGTGAAAAAAGTATGTCGTTGCCTCTTCACATTTTCTATTTACTGATAATGCCGTGGAACTGAACAATGGTAAATGTAAAACCTATTAGAGTTTTTGTGCTATAGGGAAGGATATGGGCAGAGAAGGGGAAAAAAAACTATGCTGCAGGCAGGTAAGAAGGAAATAAAACTGTTAAGAATAAGATTTTGTCCCATCTCTTCATCTTCTGTTGTAGCTCTTGTTTTTGGGGAAAAGAAATAAAATGAGGATTGAAGGATCCTTAACCTTCAGTATGTGTGACTTGTGTCATGCATGCGCACTACCTGCTTTGCCCAGTGAGAGGCAGAGATAACCAAAACTGAGATCTCGAAGGGAATTTCTTAGACATTCCATGAATGTATGGACACTAGGCTGTGTATGGGTTTTTTGTTTTGGTTTTTTTTTTTTTTTTTGCTTTACGACGTTTTTCCTCTTGGCAAGTCCGTTTTGAAGAGGATAATGGATTCATTTTAAAACTGTCACAAACTTTGAGCTAAAGAACTTGTTTTAGTTTGCAATTTGGCTGAATGTGTGACATGCAAAAAGGCATGTACAGCCCAGAGGTCAACACAGCAGGGGGCTGCAAGGCTGCAGAGGCAGAAGAATTTGGAACTTCCACTTGAGTCAAATAGTGTAACTTATAATTCAGTATGAAAACATAAAAGGCTTCTGACCATAAATACATGAACTATTTGAAGGGTTTAATATTGCAAATTTTTATTTACTTCTTCTTGAATGAGAACGTAAACTAGACTAGATTTATTTGTAAACTGTAAGGCTTGTGTTATATCGTAAGGCATTGTGAAAATTCTTATAGCTAAAAAACACGATGAATCATGCATTAAATAGTCAGCCTTCACTATGGAGCTATATCTGGCACCTCTACAGTACTCTATATTTTATTTTTAAAAAGAAATGTTCTTATGAAAGTTTAAAGATTTTTTTAAAATAATACTTTGTGTAAGACACTTTTTAAAAAATTTGACTATGTATTCTGGATATTGTTTAGATATCAGGAGATATTAATAGTTGACTATTTCAAAACTTGGATTGCTTTTACTTCTACTTTTTGCTTTTGAGCACTAAAATACATGTGCTTCCATTGCTGTGGGAAGTATGAAGAGTGTTTTAAGAGACAAAGTTTATGAATCATCCTTATTAGAACTTAAATCTCTAGTCTTTACAGAATTAATTCTTAATGTTTTGTACTGTAAGAATTTATTGTTAATATCTTCTGGTAACTTTGATTATGATACACTCTGGTTATCAAGGAGAAGAATGACTATTGATCTATTGTGGTTCCGCCCCCCCCGATTTGGAGTCTAACAAACATGCTAATATGATTTGTAAAAGGGCCTGGTACCATTGCTTATTTTGCTGTCATTGCTTCAGTGATATTCTATAAAATGTCTAATGTAAATGAGGACTACTAGTCACAGTTGTCGTTGTCAGCCTGTTGTTTAGCTTTGTTCCAATGTATTCTAAATGTGATGGTTTAAAAGCTCATGCTGGATTCTGCAAAAGAGTTGGGAGACTCCTGTGCTGCTTTAATATGCATCAGGACTTTATTCAGGAGACAATTCATAAAACACTTGCCAGAATTGTTTAAATATAAGAGAAAGCCTGGTTATCTGAGGGTGTGATTTGTAGCTATATTCTTTATGTAAATATTTGCTGGATCCCCTCATTGCTTGTCATCATCTGATATCTTATGGTAAACATTCTTTCTCCTGCATGTGCTCTTCCCCCCTTGCAGACACCCCCCCATTATACAATCCTGATGATGAGGTGCAAGCTCTGCTTCTGACTCATTCTATAGATAGGCAGATGACCTCGTTTACGAAGGACTCATATTACACATGGTCACTTTATTTGCTTTTTTTTGTGTTTGTTTTGTGATCTATTGTGACTGTCTCTTCCCATTTTTTGTTGGTGTCAAAATATTTCATGCTGGCTTAGACAGATGGTTATAAAAGCTTTACCTGAGAGAGAATAATTCTGAAGATAATTCTTAAGTTTCCTTGTTAATGTGTGCATAGACTAATATGTAAATACCTTCCATCAACATTTAAATTATCAGTTGCTCTTGTTTTGATGATAATTGGCATTCTGTTATTTTTAACACTGTTTCCAAAGTGTCTGTGATTGAATAAAGTGTATTTTTTTAAGTGTTGTACTGATTTCTGATGATAGAGAAGACCAAAGTTGATTTGTTTTAGGTGTAATTTCTTGTTTGAAAAGTTATGCACAATCTTTAGATAGCTGTTATTTTGATCTGACTGATTTAACTCTGTTCAGCATTAGATTATCTATACCAGCTTTATTCATTAGTATCTTGCTTAATTACATTATGGGGTTTTTGACTATGATGTGATGTATAATGTTACCGCACATTAAGCTTCTAGCTAACCATGGAGGTGCTTCTAGGTTGAATCTTGGTGACCTCATAGTGATTCATCTCACAGTAATGATAAACCTTATAGCAAAATCACCTCTGTAATAGCAAAAGGGGCCACTGCCAGTGAATGCAAATAGATCTTAACATGGAGCATTTTCCAGTTTGGACTATTGTAAGTCTGGATTGTTAATCTCTGATGTCTGCAGTTCTGTCTTTATTTCAGCTTCTGATGTGTAAATGATAAATTTGGTAGGATAGTTTTCTGCAGCTTCAGTCTATTTTCATAATGGTAATGATAGTGTCCTGTCATGTTCCCTGCAGCATTTCATGCTTCCAAATTTCCACATAATGTATTCCACTAAGCTGATACTTCAGAGGTCTTTGTCATCTTTGGCTGTGTAAAGTTTTAGCTTCCAGGCCTTCTAGAATGGGATCAGCAGCTTTGTAAGATCTTGAATATTTTATCGGTTCAGATGGTCGTCGTCTTAAGCATCTAATATTACAGAGAATGAACAGTTGTCACCCCAGTTATTTAGTTGTGATCCTAGGGTTCAGAGTAACATAAATTACATTTTCTCTTCTTTGGTGTGAGTTCAGAACTGTGTGCATGTTTTATTTTTGCTCTCAATTCTTCATTTGACATAAGAAAAATGCAGGTAGTCTTTGAGATGATATGCTTTTTAAATTCCATTTTAAGTTTGTAAGATAGATCCCTAACCTGATTAAACGGTACTCTTGTTCAGTGACATGACAATTACTAGTTGGTGATGTACTGTCAGATTTCAAGGATTGTGGAATGTTTTTCAATTCCCTTTACAAATAGTTCTCAGTTGCTGTAAACAGTTACAATCAAAGCATAACTTTATATATAGCAGAAAATTAGTGTAACATCTTAGATGCATTTTCTTTAGTGTCTAGCAATAGTTGTGTGATTTCTATTAGAGGGTGGTTTGTGTCAGTGTCCCATGGTTGTTGTCACCACCCTACCCTCCTCCTGAAAGGAATGTGCCAGTTTTGCTTAATTTCAAGGAAAAGCACCTACTCCTCACTCTGAGTAAGGGATAATCTCAAGTTTGTGTTCATATAACTTTGAAAACAGCATCTATATTTTGTTGCAGTGACTTAAAATAGATCTGTTAGGTGAAAGAAGATGGGCCATTCTCTGAAGTAACGGGTTAGAATCAAGTTGATGTTGGTACCAAGCGCTGGACACCTAATGGTTTGAAATACTACAGAATGTCTGCTGTCCTGTTTTCCTTCTAACTTTCTCTCTTGTTCTTTAAGTTGTCTGAGGTTCATTGTTCTGCTCAATAAAACAGTAGGGCTGGTTTCATGTTGCAGAGAATAGCAGTCAAGTCATAGCTTTCAGGCAAAGCTTGTCTTTGAAGGTTGCTTGATCTAGTGTGGTAAAGGAAGCTCTAGTTGTTCTTGTCTGCTTCAAAAACCTGTATGCAGTGAAGTCCAGAAACAGGACACAGCACATCTTAGTTTGAAAACAACCACTGTTGAAATACTGTTTCTTAAAATCATTAAAGTACAGTTAAAAGCAAATAGAGTAATTGTACAGTATCAGCTTTCACAGTTCTTAGTTCACAGTTGGCTGTCTCAAAGTTCAATTACAGTGCAGGCGACAGTCATGTCTCTTGTGTCATCTGGAGATCCTCAATCAAGCAGAAATACTTTGTTCTGGTTCCCAGAGTTAAGCAGGCTGTCCTGTGTACACTGAAATGTTGTTATACTATTTGCTAGAAATATTGCTGGCTAAATGCTAGAGTATGGATCCTGTTGCACTCTTGACAGATATGTTGTCTTCATGCAGGTTGCACAGGCAATTTTTGGTCAGGTTCTGATACCAATCCATTCACTCTTCTGTCAGCACTATCCTTTTAAAGCCTCTCTAGCTTGGAACAGTTGTCTTGGAATTGCAGAAATAATTCCTTGCGGAAGGTCCTCTGGCAGTGGTCATTTGGGTTTTGGGGAGTGACTGGTGAATACAGTCTTTGGGATCTTTGAATACAGATCTTTGGGATCTTTGAATACAGATCTTTGGGTTTTATGCTTCTGAAAGCAAGTTGAAGGAAATGTTGGTATGGCAACTTTCATTCTGGAGAAACTGCACCTCATCTCAGCTACTATGTCAGGAAGTGCTGCACCTGGTTTCAGCAGATGAAGCATCACTGGAAAGCACGTGGCACAGGCACAAGGTCTACAGTTTGCGATTCTAATGGCATGATTTCAGAGATAGACTGAATGCAGCAACTCAGGCTGTGGAGCAAGCCATTGACAGCCATGGCAACACTGGGAGAAGAGAAGCACTTTCTAGGAATTGTTAATCTCTTCTTGTAGTTTTGAAATTTTTTTTTTTTTTAGATAATCGTACTTCTTGCTTTATAAGGAGTAATTCTGAGAGAGAGAGTTTGTATGTCGTAAGTGTCCTATCATACCTCTGTGTTATGCAGTGCTTTTTAGCTATCTGATCTTTTGTGATGGCTTTTTTCCTCAGTATAATGCAAAAAGAATGAGGTGGGACTTATTTTATAGTGTTTGTACGCTGACTTGTGGTGTAGTTGTTCCTTTTGCTATGAAAATAATATTACAATAACCTTCAAAATTATTTTTTTTATTATAAGACAATTAAACATCCTAAATGGAAGTAAAAATAGCATTAAGTTGGTAGTGCAGAATTATAATTCACATTGGAAGAAGTACATATAATTCAAACTAGGTATCAGCTTTTTACTGTGTAATGTCATAAAAATGGGAAAGGTTTTACTAATGTTATTGAATGTGGAATACAAGTTAAATTGGGTTTGTGGTACATCTTAGGTTAGTGGATTAAGTTTAGGACTTGATATCTCTTTAGGATTATAGCCAGCACTACAAATCTTCAGTGTGTTAATGGAGACGCAGTGTTTCTCTGTGTTCCACTCTCTATCTTCCTATTCAGTGCCAAGAATATGGCAGGATTAAATGACTGTTTTGCTTTCTAGAAGGGTGTTCAAATGAAAAGCCTTCTGGTGACAGCTCTTAAAGGATGTGAGATGGTAAAAACTTTCTGTAGTACGCCATAATAGAAGACTGAAATCGGTGAATTCTCAGAGAAAAATTTCTTCCCACTTAGAGTTCAGCACTTAGCTAGTATCCAGAGAAGTTCTATGTCCTGAATCTCTTCAGTGGCATCCACTGCTTCATTAAAACTGTGGACACTCTAGTCTGGTCTCTGCAGGATAGTCCCTGACTCATGCTGTCCTTGGCAGGAAAGACACGGTTTTGAAACTGTATACATTCAGTACCATTCTCAGTACTTGTTAACAAGAGCAATATGTAATACTGAGTTGCTTCAAGACAGACTGCTTTCTGACTCTGACAGGACATACTGTAATTATATAGACACTAACAGTCTAGATTTGCCTTACCTGCTATTACTCTTTCTTGGCA
>NW_009929638.1:34669-39013 GCF_000696875.1 Nestor notabilis | reverse complement strand
CCTGCTGACTTCAGCAATGACTGTGATGTAGCACTAGCAACAGTAATTGTTCTGTTTGCAGTGAAAATAGTACAGCAAGCTTCAGTTCAACTTGTATGCTGCATATTGCCTCATTGATTTGTTAATGATTCTGGTACTCTCTTGCTAAGTACAAGTTATTAAAATGGAACTGATCACAAAAAATCATTGTCATGTGTACTTCTGTTTGTACAAGAAAAAATCCTGAAAGTTCAAATGGTCTCTCTGCACTTATACCAAGTTTGATTAATGCCTTGTAAAGATGAATGGCAGGAATTGAAAATAGTATTTTAGATGAGTGCCTTGCATCAGAGCACTAATGTTACCCTCTCCCAGCTAGATGCATTTTGTGTATGTGTGCAGATTCCTAGGATTGTTGGAATAAGCCACCAGTTTGTTTTTTCATGTATTTAGTGTTTGGATTTTTTTATACTTGTGTCTCCTTTGCAGAGAGATGTCTTTTGAATCTTTAAGTTTCTGTTTGGTTTGAGTTGTTAAGTTACTGCAGTTCTGCGAATAGACACTGACTATACATTTTGATAATTTGGGAAGCACACTGTCTTGATAAAGTTTCTTAGAAATATCAAACCACGTGAGAATTTCTGTTGAATGGAGTAAACTGATTTCAGCATCTCCTATCAAAAAGCTTTCCTCTTTTGGTTAAGACATTATTGCATTTTAAATCTGTGGTGCTGCTACTGAAAGCTTCTTTGCATTTTTCTTAAGCGTCTCTTTTTTCTCTCCCTTCCCCCCCAGCCAGCCTTTAGTATATGTATGTATACATATGTATACATACAGTATGGCTTGAAGTTGCTCTTTGAGAGGCATTCTTTTAGCAGCCATGCCAGCTTCTTCAGCTTCTGCTGCTTGATGCTGAATCTTTAATTATGCTAGAAAAACTGCTTATGCAGCTGCTCAATAAAGTGGATCAGGGAACTGAACTTGGTTAAGAATAATCAAACCTGGTTACTTTTTTGCCTTACTGCTTTTAAGCTGGATCATTTCAATGAGCAGCTTTGCTAAATGGCCTGCAGTCATATTGATGCAAATGAATGGATGATATTATGATAAGAATGAAAGATGGAAAAAACCAGGAACTGCTTAAGGCTTTATTTTAGCAGCTTCTAAAAGGGGGGAAAAAAAACCCCAAACCAACCACCAACCAACAAACCTACCCACCACAATTCCTTTTAAAAATAGGGCTCTTCACTTCCCTGCTTATAAAAGTGTCTGACAGACAAAAAAAAAACCAACAACACAACAAAAAACCAAAAACCAACCCAAAACAAACTCGGTGCTGTAGAGTTGTATAAACATAGAATCTCCTCCTCACAAACTCCCCAACACATGGAACAACTTTGTAGCAGATTAGATTTTAGCAAATGTCTGTTATTTAGACTTGAGGACTTTCCTACTCAATGTTAAATGCCTAAACAGTTATTGGAGCTCTGCTTATGTCATCCCAAGCACCATATAATTCAATAACATGGGAGTATGCAGGGTGCTAGGGTTAAGGGATGACCTGATCGTTGTCTGTAACTATGTGATTAGAGATTACAGACAAGGTGGAACTAGAGTCTTCAGAGGTGTCCAGTGGTGAGACAGTGTGTACAAGCTAGATGGGCTTCAGTGATTATTCTGTGATTTTAATACCTCCAGGATGATTGACAATAGCAAGAAAACTGTTCTCCCTTGCTTTTCAAGTTAAAAGAGTACAGAATGCAACTGGCTGTCCTTTTACTGCTGCATATTTTGTTCATCTGCTAACTTCTTGTTACTGAGGCTGCAGTAGTATGTCAGAATGATGTTTCACTGTGCTGCATATCTAATAATTTATTTTTTTTTCCCTTCAGCAAATTTGACAGGCCATGCAGAGAAAGTTGGCATTGAAAACTTTGAACTCCTGAAAGTTCTTGGAACAGGGGGTAAGGTGCACTGTTTTTCTAAGTTGAATGTTTGAAGCAAGACTCTAAAATATAATTTTGTTTTGGTAATTGAAACATTATTTAGGAAGATTTATCACTTTCATATTGCATAGCATAATTTTCTTCACTTTTTTTCCTCACAAATACTGTTTAAATTGGAGGTAATATGTTCTAGTTTACAGCAGTTTTTGAATATACACTTAAGGAATATAAGTGGCTTGAGATTTGTGACAATTTAGTACAGTTTGTGAAAAATCTGATCTTAGTTAAGGTATGGTCTTGATAATTCCATTAAATTTTCAGACTGTAGTTGGAGAAAAATAGTAATGTTAGTACATTATTGAATAAGATGTTTGACTCTTTTAACTGTATGTTTCAGAGTTCGCAATGGCTTGGCTAGTCTTTTTCTGTTCTGTTCAAACGCCAGTAATTTTTCAGATGGAATATGTTCACAGTTGTACTGTGGATTTCAGCACAATGTTGGAGCTTTGTACGATGTTGTTGGAGCTTTGTATGATGTTGTAGGATTGCTGACTGTAACTAACAAAAGAGCTTTGTTTCTCCTTTGTTAAAAGGACACATGCACAGGCCTGTACACAGACCAAAACTAATGGCTTTTATTCTTCTTTGTGTATTTGTGGTTTCTTTTAGTCAGTATTAACATCAGATGCAGTGTTGAGTAGATTGGGATAATCACAAACGTGGAATATCATCAAGGTCTGTAGAAGTTTTAAGTTAGTTATGATATTAATTTTTGTTTCTCCTTTGTTAAAAGGACACATGCACAGGCCTGTACACAGACCAAAACTAATGGCTTTTATTCTTCTTTGTGTATTTGTGGTTTCTTTTAGTCAGTATTAACATCAGATGCAGTGTTGAGTAGATTGGGATAATCACAAACGTGGAATATCATCAAGGTCTGTAGAAGTTTTAAGTTAGTTATGATATTATTTTTTGGGTGTTCCCAGCCATTAGTGGCTGGTAGTGAGGCTATAATTGCATAAGCTGCTACTTCACTGAAAAGAGCTGTCATCACATTTAGCTGTCATACAGATTCTTTCATAAATTCATTAAGCCCTTAAATTACCTGAGAGTGTATTTTTCTGTTTCTGAAGTAATTTTTTAAAAACTTAATTTTAACAGTCTTAAACTCAACCCTGACTGTTGTATTTTAGTAGTTAGGGCTAGAGGTGAGGACACTTTAATATTCATAGGTAGAAGCAGCTGTTAGGAAGTGGCCAGTATTGGTCTAAGTGGGGCTGCCAAAAATGAAATAAATTTTGTATTTATATGAGGATTTCTTCTGCTGATGGAAACATTGTCTGAATTTTTAATTTTGTGTGTGTGTGACAACCAGTCCCATACCTGAACTTCTTTTCTTTTTTCCTTACCACTGTTGTTTGTCTGAGGTTACTTTAATATTACAGCTATTGCATTCAGAATGGAAAGTAAGTTTGGGTGGTTTCATAAGTGTCAGTCTTCAAGTTCAGACTGGGAGTAGCCTGACCTCCTTGTACTGTCTTCAGGCATTACCTCCAAAATACCCTTTAGCTATTGTTAGACTGCTGTCTGTCATTCATTGCTACCTTCCACACCCTCTCTTCTTCATGAACAGATTAGGCAAATTTCTCTTGGCCTGGGGTACTCATAATCATAGCATGTAGTCCTTAGGCCCATAGTGCAAAGCTATCCTATGCACTCAGGTTAACAGGGTAATTTCTGAGTGACCGCTTTCAGAAAACGCTACTCTAATGGCTTGACAATGGATGTTGTCAGTGGATGGTGTAAGTGAAGAAGAAAAAGCTGAGCAAGCATCCTGTCTGTCTGCATCCTGCTCTAGTAGTCATGTTGCTCCCAAAACATCTTTTGTCTTAGTAGGCAAGCTATTTCAAGAACTCACTAGAAGATTCCTGCAAACTTCAGGAACCCAAGGACACCTGGATATCCTGGAATGGCATTTGTAGAAAGAATAGTTGTTTGGGGTTTTTTGTCAAGGAAATGCCAGTTGCACTTTTTTGATGTGTAATTTCAAACAGCCTGAGGTTCTTGCTTTGGAAATCTAGACCATCAGAGCATTCAAGAAGCTTTGTTCAGTCTTAAGAGTATCACAGCTAAGACTAGTGCACTAGGTGTGTCAGAGGTTGTTGCTTTCCGATTACTGGACAGCATTAAATGCAAGTGACCTGATCAGAACAGGAAGACCTGTTTGCTTTTGAGGAAGTGGCCATCTGTGAATTGTCAGTGTTTGCAGTAGCATGAAATCACTGAAAGCAGAACTGGCATTAACTTGAAGAGGTCCTCTAATTGCTTGGCCGAAGACACAATCAGTTATACTTGCATCATCCCTGGCAACAATTAATTCTTGAAAGACTCCAGTAGTAGACATTCTGCAACCTTCCTA
>NW_009929638.1:19821-34638 GCF_000696875.1 Nestor notabilis | reverse complement strand
AGGATTTTTAATTTCCAAGCTTGAGAAGCATTCTGGAGATTGCAGTATGCAAAAATCCCCCCTCATTCTTGCAAGAAGTTTCTGGAAGAATGGTATTTTGCAATAGAATATATCTGTGTTAAGGCATTTCTTCTTTTTACAGAACCACAGAAAACAGGTACAAATTAACTCTCGTATTGTTAGTTTAATAACATACAACCCCCTTTGTAAAAACTTAGTTTTTAGGAAGTTCTAGAACTACCTGGCATATGCCAAGAATTATTGTGCAAGCACTCAGTCTGAAGTTTAGAAAACCAGATTACATGTTATATCTGCTGCATGTGAAAAGTCTGGGGCTATCCATTCGATTATTTAGCTATTTTATGGACTCTGTGTTTTTTCTGTGTCATGTACCTTGTTGTTTTCCCCACAGCTTTCACAGCAGAGAGATTATTTTTCAGAAACTTCATAAGACTCTAACCACCTGTTTGCATGCAAACTTTGCTATGGGATCTTAAGTGTGTTGTGTCATGAGTTGTGGGGTCCTGTTTAGGCCCGCAACATCTTACACTCAAACTGAGGTTGGAGGAGTGAGTGTGACTCCTGACTTCTCAGTTCTTTGTACCAGAATATATGTTTACTTGAGGGAATGAGAAGAAGCACAAAGAAAACTATAATCACAGCAAAGTAAGTCATAAATATTTGGAATAGCAAGCTCTTACTGCAGACTTGTCTTAAATGATACTGTACAAGAGTAAGGCCACATTTAGAACTAGTACCCTCTACAAAACTACTTGTCTGCATTTCAGTTGTCCTTAGGCTTGCTTTCTCAAAAAATGAGGAAAAGGTTTAGAAGATATTTGCATGTGTTCTGTATTGATAAGTAAGAGTCTGATTTATCTTCTAGGTTTTTTTTGGTTAGAATAAGAAAGGAGGATATTTGGTATTAGAAGAATATCATAGTGTACACATTCTTCTTTTAACCTGAGTCTCACAGGAAAAGACGAGGAAGCAAAAATCTGAGTTAGTAGCCTTTTAATCTGATTTGGATCCTTTTATGTTGCGTAAAGAGCTAATAATGTAATAAACTTCCCCATTGAAGCAATCGGTAACACTTTACATTGATAAAACAAAATACATGACAGTATGCCACTGTTATTAAAGCTATCAATAATATACTTGTTGCTCTTGGAGCAAAGTATTGCTTACTTGACATCTCTGACTTGCACATGTTCTACTCAGTATATGATTTCTGAAATTCTAGTCTCTTCTTGTTTTCATTTAAGTCACTTTCTCCTGCTGTTACTGTATAGCATTGCTGATTTGGAATTTTGAGATTTCCTGTCCACTGAATCCATGTTTCCCTCCGATCTAGTTAAAACTTTTTTTTTTCTTCCTGTGACATCAAAAACTAGTGTCTATTCTGTAGAATAAGGATACTTGCAGCAAACCAATCTAGTTCTTCCCAAAGTCATGAAGGGAACAACAAGAGAAGGTGACTGTTTTGGTTTATACATGCCTACTTGGCTTATTAGCTTTATTCTTCGTAAATGTGTTTTTAAAATAAAAGTTGTGAATGTAAAGTGCATTCTGGGTCATGCAGTTTTCTACATCTAGATTCTTCTTTTTCTTTTTCTTTCTTTTTTTTTTTTTTCCCTACTCAACTGTTGCTTTGTCTGATTTTAATAAATGCTGCTTTTGTTCAGTCTTTCGACTGTGCTTAAGAAGAGACAATACAAGTGGTTCTGGAGCATGTGCCCTAATAAGCTGGTCTACTGCTTGAACTCCAGTCCACTGATGAAGACAAAAAATGATTAGAAACAAGTACAATGATCTTTTGGAGTTAAGTGCTTATGTATGAAGGATATTCTCTTTATATGTGGAAGATACTTAGAATCTGAAGGATATATTCATGAGAAGGAAAGAAAATTGGTAGGATGAATGTCAGATTTAAATAATCAGCTCAAAATCTTGTTATACAAGAAAGTATAATGAAGTTCCATCTAAGAGGTGAGAAGGCATTCTGATAAAGTTAAGACTGTGAAATTAAGTTAGTTCTTTCAAAGCATCTTGAAGAAAATGGAAAATATTCCATCATAAAAGGAAGAGAAAGAAGTGAGGTTACTGTGCTCAGGAGAGTGAGCCAACATTAGGGAGTGTCTAAAAATAATTGTTTGATCTTTGTTAATGTTTTTGCTTGGCTTTTTTTGTTTTTAGCTGCTAGAGCTATCTGCCTTTCTGATTTTGCCATATCCCAAATTTCAATTACTATGGACAAATGTATGCATAATGAGAGTTCTGCGTCTAAATTATTTGGGAAGATTAAACCTAAAGACTACTTTAACAATAAAAAGTGAAAATAGGCCATTAGGCATATGTATTTATAGAATTCAGTGAAATTTATGCAAATCTTTAAATATTTCATATCTCTGAGCCATTTCTTTGTTGGCTCATGATTACTCTTTTTTACTGTCAGTGTAAGTAATATAAGAAAGAGGTGTAGCTTATGTTAACACTTGAAAACATTGCTTTAAAACTATCTGTATACAAATGTCAAGTTTTGATGTATTTAGAAGTCTGCATAAACCATCCTGTGTGCTATGAACAATAAGAATTGCTTGATTTTTTTCTCTGTAAGAATTGGCTGGCATGATGCAGTCGTTTAACGTGCTTGCATTTATACAGAAAGAATAAAGCAGCAAAGAATACTATGTATTTTTAATTCATTATCTTTCAGCAAGTGTGTACTTTAGAATATTATTATAATGACTTGCTGAATTGTTACTTATGATGGTGTGTACTACAATGTGTGTTCATGAAAAAGGCAGAAATGAAAGTTTTAACCTCTAATTATATTTTTCTGCCTCACAAATTAAGTGGAAATTTGGTAAAAACAGCTGGTATGAAATCTCTTATTCATGTTACAGGCCTGATATCTGTATCAGTCTGCAACTAATAATTGTTTTTTCTCAAACTTGAAATTTCTTAGTATTTATCTTAATAATCTGCAAGGTCAGTCTAACATAGTTTGGGTATGTGTATAATACACATTTTATAATATATGAGACTATATAAGACTATATAGACTTCTAGTTCTTCTGTCATTTAAAATATTTTTAATGAATTTTGGGGGTGAATATTTGGGGACTCTGTGTGTATGTTTCTTTATGGGGGATATATTGCTGGCTAAATATTTCTGCCTTGGAATTGCTTGAGATGTGCATGAGATTTTATGAGAATAAACATTAAAATGTGGCTTCTTCAGGAAAGCTTTCTTAATTTCTCAAATAAGGTTATCAGGTAAGGGTGTTCTTTGCATTTAGCCTTATGTGCCTTCTCCTTGCTGCCACTCAAATGAATTGCTTTTGCAGTGTTGTCTTTTAAGTAGATTTTTCGTGGTGTTATCAGAGATACCTTCCTGGTGTTGAATGTATCATGAGTCATTTGATTAAAATAGTGCTACTTAAGATTTATTCTCATCAAAACTGCTGAGAATCATCATCATTCTGTCAGTCCTTTTCAGATTGCTGAAGAAACAAGTTGTACCATGGTAAAGTTCTATGTTACAAATTGTTTTATGATAACACTAGTATAGTTTCTAGAGATTTCCTTACAGCTATTACACTTACCAGGTAATTTTCTCCTGTGCTGTATGTAAAGCTCTAGTAGGTGCTGTTAATAGACTGCTAGTGTTTTGCCATTTAAGATGCATTATTGTATGTTTTTATTAAGTGTGATTAAAGATACAGGGGGCCTACCAAGGATGCTGTAGAGTGACTCTTCATCAGGGACTGCAGCTATAGGACAAGAAGCAATGGGTTTAAACTCAAACAGGGGAAGTTCAGGTTAGATATAAGGAAGCAGTTCTTTGCTGTGAGAGTGGTGAGGCAGTGGAACAGGTTGCCCAAAGAAGTTGTGAATGCTCCATCTCTGGCAGTGTTCAGGGCCAGGTTGGACAGAGCCTTGGGCAACATGGTCTAGTGGGAGGTGTCCCTGTTCATGTCAAGGGGGTTTGGAACTAGATGATCTTAAGGTCCTTTCCAACCCTAACCATTCTGTGATTTTATGAGACAGGCAGCCGAGATCTAGGGCCTTTTGTTGTTTTAATTTAGTTTTACGTAATGATTTTCTGGATCCAACATTCCTGATAAAACTACTGTTTCCTGGGAACCCAAGGAAACTTCTGTTTAATGCTCTAGACTGGGCTTTTCAGAGAGGTGCAAGGAAGTTCAGCTGTGAAACATTAGTGAAAACTTGGACTGCTCCCATAAGCAGTTGAGAAATGCAAGCTAAGGCCATTCTCCGTGCTGTTTTTGTTGATTGGTGGTAGAATGCAGAAATGTTACGGGTTTGTTTTTTTATTTTTTGAGAAGTAACACCTTAAAAAGATGTAAATACTACTTTTGGAAGCAATTTTTATTTAAAATCAGTACTCTCAATAGTAGGTGTCTGGTTTTCAGATGCTAAAAATAATTTAACATCCAATATTGGAAAAATAGGTGACTAGCATTAAAAACATGTATATGCATAACAGTATTACTGTGGTCACAATACTATGGTTTTATGACCTTGATTCAGATCAGTTGTGTCTGTACATTTTGACAGGATATATAGCCCATGCGTGTTTTACTAAAGTAAAAAAATCTTTTTACATCTATGTGTCTTTCCATTTCTTGATGACCAGCTGGTGAACAGTGAATCTGACTTAGGTACACTTGAGATGGCCTAACTAGAATTAAAGTCAGGAAATATGATCTAATACTGAACATCTTGAAAAAGATTGTCCTGAGTATCTCCCATTTGCCTCCCGATATAGAAAGATATGTTTACACAACCTGTCCTGATCTATTTGCCATTCTTGAGAGGTTTGTTGTGAAAAAAATTTTGCATTATTGAAAATAATGAGTTCTGTAAAGAAGGCAAGCATAATTCCTTAGGGTGTGATGAGTCAGGTAAAGAACTTCTTAAAAAGAGTTGTTTATTATATGAACGGTACCCCTTTCGTATACTGCATGAAGCAGAACTCTGTTGTAGGACAAAAACACATGCCATTTGATAATTTATAACTCTATTACCTGTCTGGAAAAGAAGAGGAAGGATCTGGAATTATATCCAGTTACTTACTGGGAACAGTGTCTGCTGTAGCATTTTTAAAGACCAACTAAATTTGTGTGCCTCGTGTCAGGACAATATACCTTGTCTAGTGTATTTACAGTTTTGAGATGCGTGAGCATTGTCTTTGAGAAAGTAATGTGAAGGTAATTATAGGGGTTGAACAAAACACTCAGGTAGTTGTTTTTTGTCTCTCATGATGGCTTAAGGAGATCCTACAGAATGTGGAGAGGCATACAATGGTGTTTTCCTTAGTGAACTTGTAGCAGCCTGCAGTTTGGGGTCTGCCTGAGCCAGAGATTATTCTCTTGTTTAGCAATTCTTGTTATACTTTCATCTCCCTCAAGGATTTATATAATCATTTTGAACTCATCTATGTTTTTGACATCTGCAGTATAATGGATGAGTTGTTCCACAGCTTAACCACATATTTATTTGTGTGTTTTGGGCATTTCTTAATCTTGATACCTGATGATTTAGTTTTGGTATTTTATTTCTAGAAATAACAGAAAATTGTTCTTCACTTACCTTCATACCATTTTTTATTTTTAACTGTTTAGCATATTCTTAAGCACTCTAATCTTTCAGGCTAAATAAAAGGTCTTAAGTGTGCTTAGTTCCCTTCATAATTAGAGGAATTCTTTTATCCTTTTCTGTATTTTTTTAAAGTTGTTCTATACTTCTTTTGTGACTGGGGTGGGCAGAGCTGGGGAAAGAAGAGACAAGACACCCCAAAAAGTGTGCGTCATTCAAGATACAAGCACACAAAGGTTTCATACCAGAGCATAAGGGATTTCTGGTTTTGTGTTGAACGTTTGGAGGAGAGTACGTTTGTGTCATTTTTCTCCTTCAATAATTTCCTTGAAGTTCTAATGTGCGATTTGCTTTTTGGATTACCACTGGTGTTTTCTCATAGGGTAAAGTCTATGTTACTTATATATTAGTTACCTATTTGATAACTCTATTTTCTTCTTATTTTTTCTCAGTTATAACTCTATGCACAATTAATTATCATACTTCATATGGATTACTTGTTTACCTGTTTGGAATTTTAGCTGCCATTTTATTTTTCAGCTTCTTAATATTTTGATACTGTAGTACAGTTTTCAGCAGTCAGCTTTGATTTCTGTTGCAGTGGATGATTTACTAAACCAAGAAAGTCAGCTTCCTCGCTATTCATATATGAGTGAATCAGGCAGGATGAATTTCTGTGGTGACCTCCTTTCACCCAAAAAGCTGAGTTTTTTGGTTTTAACCTTTTAGGTTTTTTTTTGTTGTTGTTTGTTTTTGTTTGTTTGTTTTTGTGTGTGTGTGGTTTGTTTGTGGTTTTGTGTTTTTTTTTTTTTTCCCCTTGCTAATGCAGCTCTTCATTCATAAGAGGACCCTGTTCTTTGCAGCCATGACTATTTAGTGTTTTTTAAGACCATTTTGTAAGGGAACTTTAGTATCTTGGAAATCTAAATAAGTCAACCATATCATTGTTCCTTCCTCCTGATTGTTTTGAGTGATTATTAATAGAAATAATCATTATCATCTACAAAAGTAGCATACATTCTTTTATGTAGTATCTTGTTTGTGTATCTACTAATTCTAACCTTTACTGTTTCTACAGGTTTCCCTAGCTGAGGTATCAATCTACTTGTGTACAATTCCCAGGAGCCCTTTTTATAAAGAAACTCCAACCAAACAGTCCAATCTTAAAAATCCAGTCTATCAGTTAGTACTCCAGTATGGAGAGTATTTTTAACCAAATGTGTAAACTGAACACATAGATACAGTAATTGAAAACTCTGGGAAGACTACCTTTTAGTTCTGGTGACTATACCTTTTACTGCTTGTGTTTAGAAAACTTTCTTTTTTAGATAATTCCTCTAGGTTATGCTCATCTAAGTTAAGTATTGGAGCCTCAGAAAATTCCTGTGTACTAAATACATTGGCTTTTCTACGAGTTTCTGGAACTTCAGTGCTGTAATGCCAGTAATGAACCAGTAGGTTGTGCAAATATGAACAGACTATTTTGAGGACAAAAAAATAGCATCTCTCTAACTCCAAACTCTTGTTAAATTCTACGTATAGGTGTTTTAGGTTTTTACAAAGGGAGCTTTTTAGGTGTTTTTTCAATCCCGAAACACTACTTGTTTTTTTCACACTCTTGCTGTGTTCAGTCACTAAACTCATTTGGTTGAAGTTTTGCTCAGAAAATGTCTGTCTGAAACAAAGAATTTGTTCTGAAAGGTTTTAGCCTGAATGGGTACTGTGAGTAGTGGTTAACAGTGAGTAATTGAAAATAATAATTATATCAGCCAGACCTGTGGTATGAGTAGGTGACTGTTTGTTTTTGTTTGTTTTGCTTTTTTTTTCTTCCCCCTGCCTACTTCTCTTTAAGCCTATGGAAAAGTGTTCCTAGTAAGGAAAGTAAGTGGCCATGATGCTGGAAAGCTGTATGCGATGAAAGTACTGAAGAAAGCAACAATAGTTCAAAAAGCCAAAACAACTGAGCACACAAGGACAGAACGACAAGTGTTGGAGCACATTAGGCAATCACCGTTTTTGGTCACGTTACATTATGCCTTCCAGACAGATACAAAGCTTCATCTCATCTTAGGTGAGTAGTTTGCAGGATTTAAGTCTTATGTTAGTTGGGAAAAAAAAACCCAAACCAAAAAAACCCTGCCCTTTTATCTCCTTAATATTTTGTAGGGTTTTTTTTCATGTGGTCTTAAGTACTGTGTGTTTGGAGATTGCATGAGAGACTATAGGAAGTAAAATACTGTTAATCTTCAACAGTGTCTGTGTGTGTGGTTTTCCTGTTTGAACTTCAGTGTGCTAGTCTGACTTGGGGTAGGTGGAAGTATTATCAATAAGTATAGGACCATAAGTACTTAAACAAGAGAAATATTTTCTTGAACTTAACTAGAAGATGAAAGTTTTATTTGCACTTTTTAAACCATTGTTATATGCTGCCTAAGTTTTCTACAGATTTTTAAACAAACTGCTACCATGAATGAAAATGTTCTTAATCTCTGTGAATATGGGCATTAAAGTGATCTAGTTTATTTTCTCTGCATGCTGCTGTTGTGTATGTGAAACAGAGGTTATTAGTAAGGTTGGATGACCAAACAGGACTTTGTTACTGGGATTAGCTGGTAGGAAAGAAGAAAAAAGTAAGGAATATTTAAGCAGCAGAAAGCCTTCAAACATCCTGTACATTTCACTCTAAACCCACCTAGCATATTGTCCTTACTGTGATCAGTGTTTTGAAATGGTGTCATCTGTCTGAGAGGTCAGGGCTATTTATCACTGTGCTAACCAGTAGTACACCATTTTAACACTGAAATGCTTCAACCTTAAAGACTGTATCAGGCAGGGTTTTTTTTTTGTTTGTTTTGGTTTTTTTGTTGGGTTTTTTTTTTCTGAACAAATGTGGGCAATGCCAGTTAAAGATGATTGCGCTTTCTTTTATTTCTGGTCAAATTCCTTACAACAGTGGAATCTACAGCTTGTTGGTATGGCTTCCTGCTGTAAAATGCTGGTAAAAATACTTGTTGATCAGTTTGTTCTGTGCGTTGTGATACTTCATTTTGCCAAGTTCTACCACTAACTTTTGTAAATCTGCATTTACAAGAGACGCTTGATAATGAACTGTTGTATGTCAAGCCCTATTAGAACGTTCTTCATTCTGATTCTATCCTTACTGTTTTGCTTTCCATTTTGAGGTGAAGAACCACATTGATTTCTGTAGCATTTCAAGGCTGGCAGAAGACTGATCAGGAACTTTCCTAGAGTTTTCAACTAAGATATAACTTCCATATGTCCATGTGTCTCCATTCTCTACCACTATCCTTTTTTAGGACAGTAACATTCTGGGGAAAGAAGCTGAGAGTAGGGAGTTACATTCCTTTTACTTTATTCCCCAGTTATATTGCTTTCGAAGAGTCCTATCTTTTTCAGGAAGATGAAGGATTTTTCTTGATAATGAGGAATGTTTTTTCAGCTCCTGGAGTAAGAGTATTAAAATCAACTCTTAACCTTACTGCTTCAGGAAGCATTTGCTGCCAAACCTTTCTTTATGAAACCATTTGATCTTTGAGTATTGAGATACTGCATATTTTGATTTTTGGATGTTAGGAGGCAATCCAAAATCACACATTTCTATGCTGAAAGTAGAGCTTGTTCATAAGACTTGGTAGTACTCTAAAATTAGAAATACTTTCACCTTTAGATCAGCAGCAAATTTTGTGTTTGGTGCGCAAGATGTATTTGTAAGAAAATTACAAGCAGTTTTAAAAGGCCACTTACTTAGAGTATTTTGAAACTGGAAAATGAATAATCAAGTTAATGCTTGGATGCAGGATACATTTTTGGAGTGAAAAATTTGAAGAAGTAAATGATCCTTTAATTGAAGTACAAGTTTTTCAATTCCTTTTAGTTCGTAACTTCCATTTATTGAACCTTTATTAGCAGGCTGATTTAGACATTAAATTAATAAAATTTTATTAATGTTACATAAATCTACACCACTGTCTGACAATTCTTAGGAAGGTGTTCTATGCACATACCTTGGTTTCATTTGCTACAGTGAGATAATACAGGTATCTGAGGAGCTCAAGCTTAAATAGAGTATTGACTAACTTCCTTTGCAATACTCTCATTTTCAATAAGGATTCTTACAAATTCCTCTGACTAGGCCATTAAAGGAATCTGTGAGCTATTGTCATCAGCTGGAATATGCTAAAGACACAAAAAGTTAGAAATAGATCGATAGCTTTGTTGTTAACCTCTAATAATAAAGATTTTTTTTTCTTTTGTATTGAAGTTGCAGATTAGTAATTTGGAAAAAAAAAAAGAAGAAAAATTAAATACGGCAAAATATGAACATGTGTTATAGATATTATAGTACCATTCTTTAAATCCAGATATTTTTGGTTAGAATGCAGTTTAGATACCATTAAAGTATTAAAAAAACCCCCATGCCAAACCAAACAAATCCTCACACATGAGATGGATGTAGTTACCTAAAAATATGTACATATTCTCCTAAGAGTCGAAGAATAGGGAGCCCAGTAGTTCTGAAGAACATTGCATAGCAGATGGTGCAGGTTGGGTATATGCCCACCATGACACAATGATAAGGTGATGTTTAAAGTAAGAAATTCAAAGCTGTTGTATAATTTTTTATTTTATTTTTTTTTTTTTTTGCTTTCCCACAAATCTGCATGAATCCATTCTCAGACTATCAGTTCGGGCCAGAAAGGTTCTTTTTTTCCCCTTCTATTTAGCAAAAAATGGGAATAATCAGAGGGGTATTAAAAATTTCTTTTAATCACTTTTTGTAACAGTGAAAGTATTTTCTACATAACGTGGCCTAAAGCTACTTTTTCTTTGTCCCTGGCCTTCATGCCTTCCCTGACAAAAAAAACCCAATTGTTTGTTGCAAGTTTTTTATATCTCATTATATAAATCTGTGTAAATAACTTCTTTGATTTAGTGTTGGAGTCTGTTTCAGAGGCTTCTGAATTTTTGCGGAAACCAGTCTTTGCCTTTGTTTTTGTAGCTGAGCTTGAGGTATGAGCAACATGTCATTTCAGTTTCAAGAGATTTTAGAATCTGAGCCTCAGTGCAATATTTAATACAGTTCTTTGTTCCATCAGATTCCATAGCTGTATGAATTTAGTCTGGATCAAGTGCAGACATGCAGTTGCATTTCTGCCAGATTCCCAGAATACAGGATTTGGAATTGATTCCATTTTTTAGCTTGACTTTAAGCTATGATTGAAAGAACAAAGTGGTGTATGCATGTGAGTACCAGTTTTCTACAACCAGTTCTCTACAAAGCTTGTCACATGAGGTTAAACTACTAATACTTTAAAAAAAAAAAAAAAAAAACCAAAAAACAAAAAAACCCCTGACCTGTCAGCTGGAGTTTATACTGAAGTAACTGATAATTAGGTTTTTTTTTTCCCCCTATTGTGTCAGTGGTGCATTTGATTTAGCACCAAGAATTTGAAGGCAGGTTGTTTCATTGGGCTGTGGTTAGTGTTATAACCCGAACAGAATTAGGCTTGTTCTGCTACTCCTGTGGCAGGTTTGGCTTGTATTTGTCTCAGTCATTAGAACAGTGCCTGGAAATCCAGTTCTTGAATTGTACCATGTTAGCAGTTCTGATTAGAATTTATTTTTTTTTAAACGTGTGTTTTCTTCATGGTTAGAATGCTGAGTTGCTGGGGTTTTTTTGTGTGTGTGGTGTGTTTAAGAAGGAAGCAATTGTAAAATATGGGTTATTTATACTTTATTTTATTTTTCAGATGTGTTCTGATCTAAATAAATTATCTTCCTCATATTGTTTTATTCCACTAATACACCTCCCCAGACAGAGACTTGGAGAACTGAAAAGAGAAAAGAGATCAGAGTATCTATAGTTTATTTATTTATTCTTTCTCCTTCCAAGTATTTACTTAGTTATAACAGCATTGGACCTTTTCTGTGGATTTATGTGTTATACCAGTGAATCTATAGAAACCATATTGAAGGAAATGTTAAGTAAGATATGGAACACATTCCTTGCTCTGTGTATGTAGATCCTAAATACAATATGGGAGCTGTGGGATTGCAAATTAATGGCTTTAATGTACACTGCTAGCATGAACAGCTGTACATGTAAAATATATTTGTGTTGTAGTGGAACTTTGTTGTAAAAATTACTTTATTTTTCACCCCCCACCCTGACTGTGGTCAAAACCCTTGTGTCATAGCCTGCAGAGAATGCAAGTGTGGTTTCCATGAGGGAATGTGTGTAGAAATAATCATCTCTAGTAAATTTTGCCACCGAAGTTCCCCTTACAAAGGGTGAAACTTGTAATTGCTTATTATAGAATCATAGAATAGTTAGGGTTGGAAAGGACCTTAAGATCATCTAGTCCCACCCCCCCTGCCGTGAGCAGGGACACCACACACTAAACTATTTCGCCCAAGGCTCTGTCCAGTCTGGCCCTGAACACCGCCAGGGTTGGAGCATTCACAACTTCCTTGGGCAACCTATTCCAGTGCCTCACCACCCTCACTGTGAAGAACTTCTTCCTTATATCTAATCTAAACTTCCCCTCTTTAAGTTTAAAGCCATTACCCCTTGTCCTACCACTAGAGTCCCTGATGAACAGTCCCTCCCCAACATCCTTATAGGCCCCCTTCAGATACTGGAAGGCTGCTATGAGGTCTCCACGCAGCCTTCTCTTTTCCACGCTGAACAGCCCCAACTTTCTCATCCTCGTGGCCCTCCTCTGGACTTGCTCCAACAGCTCCATGCCCTTTTTATGTTGAGGACATCAGAACTGGACACAACACTCCAAGTGAGGTCTCAGGAGAGCAGAGTAGAGGGGCAGGATCACCTCATTTGACCTGCTGGTCACGCTTCTTTTGATGCAGCCCAGGATACGGTTGGCTTTCTGGGCTGCAAGCGCACTCTGAAGCTGGCTCCTGTCAAGCTTGTCATCAACCACCCCCCCCAAGCCCTTCTCCACAGGGCTGCTTTGAATCTCTTCTCTACCCAGCCTGTAGCTGTGCCTGGGGTTGTGCCGACCCAGGTGTAGGACCTTGCACTTGGCTTGGTTTTATTTCACCTAATACCTGTTTTCTGAATTGCGTTACGTCAGTCTGTCTTGTTGCTCTGAAGTATTTCGTAAGAGTGTCCAAAGTATTCTGTTTGTAGCCATCATTTGTACTCCTTCTTTTTCATGAATAACTAAAAGTCCAATTTTGAAGAAAATATTTGTCTTTATAATTCATGGAGAGTTGAGGTTTATTTTATGGTTTTGCTGCCTGTTAAAAAATTGGTTGTGTTCTTCCATCAGTCCTCTAAGAAGAAAATTGAGTATTGTACAACATGGTGAATTATTACTAAATTACAATGAAATAAAAGCATCTGATCCCAGAACATGTTATTTAATAGCTTACAAAGTACCTATTAATATTCCAGTAAGAAAATTAAGCTGTCAGGAAGTGAAATTATAAGGTTCTTTGTTCTACTTTCTAGACTATATAAATGGAGGAGAATTGTTTACTCACCTTTCACACAGAGAGAGATTCTCAGAAAATGAGGTGCAAATTTACATTGGGGAAATTGTTTTGGCACTTGAACATCTCCACAAGGTAAAGTAACTTTGTGCTGATTTTGTGGGATTACAACTGTAAACTTTTTACATTATATAAAGTTAGTAAGAAGAACTATTTTATTTTTTTTTAGATTGTTTTAAATTTAAAGTAATTTTATGTAGCAACTGAACATTAGTTGTATAATTAGAAAAACTTCCCAATGAAGCATCTATTCATGTGCACCAGATTAAGGCTGCGTGTTTTTGTCTGCAGCATGTGGAGTGTTGTTTTGTGTCACTTTTAGATTCAAAGGGTATAGTATGTCCTTTAAGTTTTAAGACATTAACGCACAGTGTAATTTCTAAGAATTTTTAAGTTGCTTGAAGTTATTTTTTTCAAAGGCATTTAAAAATTATGCTTCTAGAGGTGCAACTTTCAGGGTCAAATTACCTTAATAACAGGAATTTCATTAGCGTTGTATTTTATTTAAATGCGTTCAACAATGTCTCCTTGATGTGGTTACACTGATTTGGAAGTACTTTTTCTTGTATTCTCTTTGCAGCTGGGAATTATATATCGGGATATAAAACTTGAGAATATTCTTCTTGATTCTGATGGCCACGTGGTGCTGACAGACTTTGGTCTGAGTAAGGAGTTTCTTACTGATGAGGTGAGTGTTTGAATCTCCAGTAAATATGGACAGAATCTAGCAACATCACAAAGTCAGATTCTGTCTCATTGAAATCATAAACACAGTTGAGAGGGCAGAAAAAAACGGCCTTTTAGACTCTTCATAGAACAAAGTCTAGTAATTTGTTTTACTGAGTTTTGAGCTTTCAGCTCATTGGTCTTTGGCCTGCCAGTGTTGTCAGACATTTTTGTCTGTTCCATTTTTCCCTGAAATGCCTTCATGCTCCCTCCTGCTGCCCTTAATGTGAAAAAAGAGAGCTCTCCATAAGTCTGAAAAGCCACTTACATTATCATTTTCAGATACCTTTTAAAAAAAGCTTGATTGTGCTAATACTTTGCAGTGACTAGGCAAATGGTATGCTATGACTCTTCTTTATGCTAATAATAATTAATGTATTATTATCTTGTCTCTTTCTCATGTCTTTGTGTCACTTTTAATAGGCTTAATTGCAAGCTTTTAGGATAAAAGCTTATATCTTATTAAATACGTGCGTAGTACTTAACATAGTGATCTCTGACTGTTGATGTTAGTTGTTAATTATTTGTAAGGTACAGTTCTATCTCCAGATACGCTTTTTAGATTCCTGAGAGTCAAAATTGCACAGGATTTTACTTCTGAGAAAATTTTAAAATGGCTATTTTTTGGCTTTCACTTTAGTATCAGAGATATTGAAATCTGGGAATGCAGATCTAAAAGTCTTTGTTAGAAGCAGCAGAAGGATTTTCTAAAAATAGATAACTGGTAGTTTCCTCTAGAATATTTGCATTTCAAATGGAGTCTGGTAGCATTTGGGAGGTACCATTTTAAGAGCTACAAAATGTTACTTTCTGAAGCAGGGAAATAGTACGGATGTCAGTATATTCCTTTTATATTATAGCGTGAAAACAAGAGGAAGTTCAACTGGCATTGCAAGGGATTAGCAGCCAGACCAGTGCAAGTGAGGAAGT
>NW_009929638.1:14703-19790 GCF_000696875.1 Nestor notabilis | reverse complement strand
CAGCAGGAAAGAAAGATAGTAAAAGACGTGACTAGGGAGAGTAGGACCTTCATATAGTTGTGAGAGAAGCTGTGCTGGGCGTGAGAGAAGAAGTGCATGGGATGGTATTACTGCACTGATGGGAGAGAAAAGGAGCAGTCCTCCAGCCTTTGAGGTGAAGTTGAATGAAGTTGAACTCTTCTCTGTGATAAGAATGTTATAATGAATCAGGACCTTCTTTAAGTCTCTGAGCAGATGGGTTCAGGAAATACAGGTATTCCTCATCTGTGCTCACCTTTGGGATGTCATTTATAAACAGTACAAGGGAAGGGAAGGACTTGGATAAGCATCAGAGATGCCTCTGCTTTTCCTACACTCTGAATTGGATTCCTCTTTCTCCAGACATTAAACAAAGCAGTCTTGCTGCTTGGTCATTTAATGTTGGTTCCTCTGACTCTAATCCATTCTGTTTTCAGTATATACCTCAGATTTATTTTTTTTCTGATATTCTCCTTCACATTTTATATTTGTCTTTCCTGTCAAAAAAGCTCAACATTTCTAATGTTTCTTTTAAGGAAAAAAGTAATTGTAATTTTATTATTTGCTTTAAAAGTCTAAGAGTTTGTCTGAACTTGAATACAGTTCTCATGTGTGCTATTGTAATTTAGCTACTGAACCTAGACATGATTAGAATGACCCATTTAAACATAGAACTTGACATTCGATATTGTATTCTCTTTAGACAATTCAGCTGCTACTAGAACACTTATAATTTGCATTACAGAAGATACTTAACTTATACTTCTGAACCAATGTACTTAGGTACAAATTGCCTGTATAACTGCATACATTTATATTTGTCCTCATGCTTTTTGCGTAGCACTTTTAAATAAAATTACACAACTTCATAAGTCAGATAAGAGTGTAACATTTGCAGTTTAATCAGATCAGTACACTTTCCTTTCTCCCCTCTTCTTCACACTTCTTTCCTGCCCCATCCTACTTCTCACAAGAACTTTGCCATTAGAAGTATGCTTATGCAAGTGCAATTTATTCTAGTAACCCCTGTCTTTGAATTGTATTTTCTGAAACAAGGTGTGTTTGGTTATTAAGAATGAATAAAAAGTTTCAGCAATTACAAGTGTGTACTATGTTTAGAATTCTTTACCATGTATTTATGAATTTCAGTTGGTTTTGTAGTTAGGGATACTTGCTTGGAAAGATCATAGTTCAATGTTTTCGTTATTCCTGCTTTAATCTGATGGCTGTTAAATATTTCCAGGTACCTGAGCAAGTATAGAATCTAACAAGTTGTTTTATAATAAAAGTGTACTATTTCTTGACTGTAGAACTGTAGCAGATTAATTGACTATTCAACAATAAGAAGGTGGGAAGCTGCTTTTCCTAAGCACTATTTGAGTGAAAGGAAGCAAATCCATGTGACTTCTAGGAAAACAGAAACCTACTGATTTCTCCCTTGCAGCTACTGAAGCATGAGTGTGAAGAGTACATTGTCAAGTGTCCTCTGTTTTACAATTATTATGTGAAAGTGCTTATTACATGCAAGAATTACAAATCCAAAGTAGTGCGGTTTTTTTTTTAAACTCTGCAGTGTTTCCTATTACTGTTTAACTAAAAACTGACATTTGTCTTGTACAAGTGAAATCTGATTTTGCCTTTGTTTTATCTTTAAAGTGAAGTCCATATGCTTGTATTTGCATGCAAAAAGAAAAAATAACCTGACTAGAATAAAGCAGTTGAAGAAAAAAGCATTTTCACATAGGATAGGTAGATATCACAAGGTATTTACATAGGAAATGACTTCTAGTATTCAAATATTATTTAGTATCTCATGAAGAGCTACAGTTTGACTAGTTTGTCAGTAGAATAGGATAGAATAAGAGTTTGAAGTTTTATGGCATGTTCGTTCTTAGCTGCATGATGAATTTAAGGCTAGTCTTTCTGATTTTTAACTCTCAACTGAGTTGCAAAGAAAATTAGGGTAAAAAACGAAGACACTTTTTAGCTGTGTGCTTTCATACATCAGTTCATGCATATGCTTTCATCCAATCAGCTGGGTTGCTAACAGGGATGTAGAATATATTTGCACATGACAGTAATATAAATAATTATTGGGGCATGGGTAATTGGTAGGACTGACAGACTTTGTATTGAAACTTCTACAACACAGTCTTGTTCATTGCGTAAGTGCAATCACTTTGGTGTTGCTATCTTTTTCAAGAGTCTTGCATTTCATTTACCTTCAAAAAAAAAACCACCCAAACCCAAAAAAACCAAACACGCCCCCACCCCCCCACCCCCCATAGCTGTTTTTTGGTTTTTGTTTTTTTTTTTCCCCATCTTATTTTGTGTGTAGTAGCTCTATCTTCTGCATTTGTGGTTTAGGGATATTTTTATCTTTTTAGGTCGTTAGTAGCTCTACTTGTATGTTGGAATTGTTTTGAGTTAGTTAATGTCAGTTTAGCCTGGTCATTAGGTCTGGTCTTCATTTTAATGTTTATTGTTAAAAAGCTACTTTGTTTTTAAAAGTCTTTCTCCCCCCTTCACATTTCCTCTAGTTCTGCAACTACACTAAAAATCATAGTTTAGCGTTTATAGAGATATTGATGTCTTAGAAAAAATAATCCGAACACATTCATTGAATTACTGTAGTAGTAATCTATTCTATCGGACCAGGCATCACAATTAACATTTCTCTTGTTAATGAAATGCCACAAAGTACGCTTTCTTTCAAAGTACAGTGAAATGCTCAGTTCTGCATTGGCACCTGTCTTCTGTGTTAGCTTAAGTTTCTTTTAAAGTTTTTGTGTTTGCTTAATGAAGTTTAAAAAAAAAGTAGTAAATACTGAATGTTGTCAATCTTCGAACAACGTATTTAAAAGCATACAAATGCTTTAGTAATAAGTAGATATTCTGCATGAGAGATGATTGAATTGCAATCCAAGTCAGTTGGATGGATATCTGTATACCTCTGTCTAATGTGTAGAATGAATAGTTCGTATACAGTATTGTTTTTCCATCTGAAAATCTTTTGATCAGAGTTGCAGATTTAGTTGTAACGGTCAGGTGCTTTTCACTGTGGAATTGCTGCTTGGTTTTATTAGCTGGTTGCGTGAGCATTGGAAATTTCATTAAAGGAAAAATTATTAAAAGGTGGTTAGTTCATAATGGATTTTGGTAGATGAAGGAAGAGATTTGCAGATGTTCTCAGGGCAGTTTAAAGACAGTCCAGAACAGAGGGAAGTGACCACAACCTGTCTCTTTTTTGACGCTGTATGAATTGTCATCTCACTTAAGTGACCTGTGCATTTAACTTTAAAAGACCTTTTATAATTATCCTATTAAATGGTAATGTCTGATCATTGAAATTTGATAGTGAATCCTCTGAGCATTGAGCATTTGCTTGTGAAGATGGGTTAGAATAACCCATACTGCAGATGACTGTATGTCCTTGCATTTCAGTTAAATGATTTTTAAGTGATGAAGACATAGCAGTTAAAGGAATAACTGAATCCCGAAGTTAGTCCACAGAAACTAACATTGGTTATAGATCTGTCTGGACAATTAGTAATTTTTTCTCTTATTTTGGAAAAAGAAATGAAACAATGGCAAAACCATTTTGCTTTAATTGGTGTACTTCTGTTGGTGTTTTAAGTGTCCTGAAATGGAATGTTGAGAACATACCAAGCACTCTAAAGGCATATAACTGAACTGGACTCATTTAATTGCAAAACTGGATCATCAGTGACTAGATATTTGTGTCTTAGCCTAAGAGGTATCCCTTTTTAAGTGCTTATCATGGAGATGATTGTGCTTTCCCTGTATGGAGCAGTAATGTAGAAGGCTGGAGCACAAAATATATCATGTCCAGATTTTGATGCCAAAAGCTTAGAGTGCCATAAAGAGTTTTTCAAGACAGATCATGATTTCTTACAGTGACTGCTCTAAGGGTACTTTTTTTCATTGTAATATGCCAATTAAAAAAAAAAGTCACATTCTGGGGAGAAGTACTGATGTCTGTTAAATAGCCTCATATCTTCTATCAGGTCTTAGAGTAATGTGTTGCTAGTCAAGTTGGGGAAAATTCTGAATTCTGTTTCTGTTTTCCGGGAGGGGGAGTAACTTTTGAAGGGCAAATACTGCCATCCTCATAATTATTATTTTTTTTTTATTTCCTCCCCCCTCCCCCTCCCCCCCATAGAGTTTGTGGGGTTTTGTTTTTGTTTTTTTTTAACCTCCTGAATTACTGTGAATAACTAACTACTTCAATGCAACTTGGGCAACTAGGTGTAAAAACTTACATGATGAGGGACTAACGCGCATATGAAGATGAATTTAGAAACAGATGGATTGCATTTGGGCAAAATTGTCTGCTCCTGCTCCTCTACCTTTTACATTTGGTGCTCTTTCATATTACAAATGTTTATTTGGCATCTCCTGTGTATTTTTTTTTCTTTACATTCTCTGTTATAAAAATATTTTTTGAAGGTATGCAATGACGGATAGTAGAATATTTCCCAGAATCAGTACTCTCTTATACCTTGTAATTTTGCCTCTGTATGAAGAGAGACAATTTTTTTCAGGTTTTGCTTTCTATGCCATTCTCATCTCTTTTGGTACATCTACCTCCCTCTTATCAAAAGACGATGCTTTAGAAAACAAGTCTTCCAAAAATTGGAATTTTGGGAAGAACCTAGTACAGAATGTTCATCTGGGATGACAGTAGTACATACTTGCATTCCTCCCACACAATAATGTGCTGTTTCTGAATTAGTTTGTCTGTAGAACTGAGGCTTTTGTTTTCTTTTAGTTATTTGCTTTACAAATCCATTATCAGGAACTGGTTTAAAGCATCCCTTGTGGAATTGCAATTGCATAGCTCTTGCAAAGCAAACATAGCTGTTGTGTAAATCTGTGAAGAGGGTTTCTTTCACCTCCACTTGACATTAGATGGGGGTGTAACCTTGCATTGAGTTATGTTGTGGGGCCACAGCTGTAGAGATTGCATGTTTCTTGGTAGGCAGAGCCAGATTTAGCTGTTCTTGCTCTCCCGTTTTAAAAAAAGTGCTTGTTCTGATGCAGCTGCT
>NW_009929638.1:6769-14672 GCF_000696875.1 Nestor notabilis | reverse complement strand
TTCCTGCTTGAAAAATTCAATAGGCTGATTCCATGTCTGTTTCAGAAGCAGGAGTCATTAGTGTGTCTAGCTCTGGTGTGGGGCATGGAAACCAACATGGTATTTTGGCTTAACTGGCTCCTTCAAGTAGGAACAGCCACAAGGATAGGATTTTTAATTAATTCCAGATGACTGTGCACACTTTGTTAATTCTCCTTGAGATGACATTTCAAACTGGTGGATCTTTCATCTGCGATATTGCAACTGTTCTTGGTGTAGTCTAAACAAGTCTTTACTTTTGTACTACAATCTTTATTATGATTTTGTTGTATACAGTAGAGCAGTCGAACTAGTGTACCACTAAACATTTTTCCTGTCTTTGTTTTTCCTTCTCTGTATTTTACAGAGGTCATACTTTTGGTCCTTAATAGAATTTACAGCTACAGAAGCAACATTCCACAGCTGAGAGATGTTTTGGATGAAGTTGTACCCTTTCTGAAATGGACAGCATAATTACCCAGTGTTATGCCTAGATATTACAACCATAAAGGCTCCCAAGAGAATTAAAATATAAAAAAAGTGAGAAAAAAGAAGAAACAAATCGGTCTGGCATGCACTTTATTGGAACATGGTTTTTGTTTTTCATTTCAAATCTATATGATGTGTTTGAACCATGAGAGGGCTTTTCTGTCAATATGCCTTCCCATATTGAGACCATAATTGTTGTTATTCTGGACAATTAAAATGGTGGCAAATAATGTTACAGATCTGATTTCTATGGAAACGGCTTTTTTTCTTGGCGCATTTTTGGTCTCTCTAAGACTCACTGAAGTTATGAAGCCTGTTTCTGAATGGAATTTAGGCTTTTCAATCTTAACTTGTGATTTTCCTGAAATGCAAAATCCATTCAACAGGTCAGCTTATTAGTAGCACCTCTGCTTTGTGGCCTCTAAAGCATTGCAGGTAAATTTCCATTTTAGTCAGTATTCTTTTGATTTATCCTGTAGTTTTCTCATAAAGTTACATGGGAACTCTAATGGCTCACTTCACTGGTAGCTTATGGACAGTTTGCTGATAGCTGATATGAAACTCTGATACTGTTGAATTCTTCACCTGCTTAATTTCTTCAGTCTTATAATCTGTTTCTAGAGGAATTGTGGTTCTTGACTAGTTTGTCAGGGAGCAGTGGGATGGGGAGTCTTCTCCCCACATTGATGTCAGCTGGGAGCTAAGGGTGACAGCAAGGCAGGCATGGATCAGTATGCTTGCTGACCAATGGTGCAATCTCATAGTTGCCAAAAAGATCAGTGCAAGTCTAGTGGCAGTAAGACTGGCTCAGACAACAGCCTAGTGGTTATCAAACAAACTTGTCATGAGGAGGGAGGCTTGAGGTCAAGCCAGGATTTGAAGTTGGTGGATCAGGATCAGTGAGGTACACAGCCAAGTATAGGCATACTTGCAGCACAGCTGACACAAGGATCAAGAATGGGAGCCTGAATTTGAGCTTACAGCTGAAGGTTCAGGAGGCCCCTGTCAAGGCTCCACAGAGGTTGCTCAGCTGTATTGTGTCAGTGTTGATCTTGAGCACAGATGCCCTAACCTTTAGGATTGGGGAAATAGGTTGTACAGCCCGTTGATAAGACAGGGTTATCCTAGGAAAGTTTTCATTTTTTGTGCCTGTAGCCAAACTAAGTTACAGCTTATAGAACTCTTAATTACACCCACTCGCAGCTGTACGAAATTGCAACAAGAAAAGATACTGTCCTTTGTCTGCTAGAAATTGTGCTATATGTTTTTATTTCTGGTTGATGTTGTTTGCTACAGTACTGGTAGTGCCCAGAGAAAGTGTAATTTGTGTAACCTGGAAGTTAATTTTGACTTTGAAGTTCCTTTAGCAAAGGAAGAAGGACAACTTTGGACTTGAAACACTTGTTTCGAGGTAAGGAAGATAGTTGTACTCCAGCATGTTTCCCTGGTTTAGTCAAATGAGAAGCAACAGTGAGACTTCTCACTGTACAAATGCTGGCATCTGTTCATACCTAGAAATGATCTAACACTTTAGACGTTTGAGGAGGTAAAGAAATGGATTATATGTTCCTGTTGAAAGGACAAGAAAATTACATTTGATAACCTGTGAAACATTTTAGGTGGGCTCATACTCCTAGTTAAGTCTGAGTCTTACTCCTGAATGCAGTAGCATAATATATCCTTTCTAGTCTCTACTTCCGGATCTGCTTATTTCTCAATTAGTTAGGTTTTTTTCTTCAACAACCTCATAAAAATAGTAGCATGAATCATCTTTCTGTCAATTTCAAAATATGCATTGAATAAATTAAAATTATTAGTAAGGACAATTTAGTTTGTATTTTTTAAAATGTTCTTTCTTCTTAACTAGTAAATTGGTAAAACCATAAAATAGGAGGGTCATTTGCCATGCTATTGTGGCTGAAGCTATTCCTATTACATTGATACTGATAAATATGCACCTTAGAAATTGCAGGAACCTCACAAAAAACATATTAGTGTTATTCTTCAAGAGGATTTACTGCCTACTGAGCATGTTTCCAGTACTATTACCTTTTGCTGCCATTTCTAGTTCTGAATTTGAGTTTGCTTTTCTGACTTACACTCTTGAATGAGACCTTCTGTGGAAGTGTAACATGTAGGTTTCATTTGGGATGACATGTTCATCACTGGGTGAAGCATTACAGTCCTAGCCAGGTGTCAGTTACAAGTATTTATGCAAAGGGTGTTGGGACTTCCGCACATTCAATTTAAATTAGTGGCAGGAGCTATTAAATACTTTAATACAATGTTAAATGCTCCAGTATCTTTTGGGAGAGTATGGTCTCCCAAGCAGTTTTTTTACTAAAGCCTTCGTGAGCACATACTAGGGATGTCAGTTGACATCACTGAACCTTTGGAACAGAATAATACCATCTATTGAGTGTCTCTTGTTTGAGCAGACTGACTCTTCTTCTGCTAGGCTTTTGTAGCTGATGCAAAAGAGCAGGCTTCACCACACAAGTAAAGACCATGCGAGGAGAAGGATATGGTAAGTCATAGAAATTGTTCGGTGGGTTTACTCTACAGACTTTGTATGAAGCACTACTTAAGAAACAGAAATTTTCCTGTTAGTATGTTGATAATCATATCACAAAACAGTCATTTGAGGAACTTTGCAAGCAGTTCTGGGTTTATCCTATATAACCTTGTAGTCTGTGACAGTATCCAGCAATCATCTTGGCTGAACTTCTTTGAGAGCCAAAAGCACAGCATCCCTGCAGATCTTACTTACTCTAGAACACAAGTTGGAAATGCACCATCTTGTGCAACTATAACAATAATGTGGTGGTAAAGAAATTTTAACATCTGCTGTTCATTTCTCTTCCATTTGATTCCTTCCCCAGTTCTGAGTCTTCTGAGCAAAAGACATCTTTTTTCATCATTTACATGGTAATATAAGAAATCTTACTGTCCATTGGAGAAGAAAACTTGGGTTGTAAATACTTACGAATAACAATCAAGATTACAGGGTTTTGTGTGCTAGAGTGTTTATTCACTAAATAGGATTTAGAGCGAGGTCTTTGTATTGATTATAACTGCCAGTTCCAAAAAGTTGGTTTGAAAATTTAAGTTTTCTGGAGGCTGGCTTTTTATCATATGTATTACATGCAGACTGCTTCCAGTTTATTGTAGGTGGGAGGCATTTTCACAAAAGAGTGGTGGATTGTACCTGTAGTCCTGAGTATTTAAAAAAAAAATGGAGATATACTACTAGCTCATGTGACTTGTGGTGCATGCATTCATATGAAGTACAACCTGTTAGGTGATCTTTTTGAAGAGAAGATGCAAGATATGCAGAGTTTTAGCTACCCTACAATTTTTATCAGTTTGATTTTTCACCTGTATGCCCGATCTGAAAGTTGATATAGAAAATTTGACAACCCATGCAATAAGGAGGACTTGTCCTTGACTTTTATGTAGAAAGACCATATCTGTGTTAGATTAAAATGTGTTTAAACTTGCTATGCAATTTCAGAGTACCTTCAACACCAGTTAAGCATTCCTCTGTCTTGCTAGGTCATAGGTGGGTCTTGCTGGGTCGACTGGGCTGGGGCATGAAGTGGGCTGGGCGTGTGCTGTGGCTGGCCAAGGTGATGCCCACTGCTCACTTTATATTTTACATGGTTAAGAGGTAGGCTGGTGCCAACCTCTTGAAGTTCAACATCAAAGTGCAAGGTCCTACACCTGGGTCAGGACGATCCTAGGCACAGTTACAGGTTTGGTGGAGAAGTGATTCAGAGCAGCCCTTTGGAGAAGGACTTGGGGGTGTTGGCTGATGAGAAACTTAACCGAGCTGGCAGTGTGCGCTCACAGCCCAGAAAGCCAGCTGTATCCTGGGCTGCATCAAAAGGAGTGTGACCAGCAGGTTGAAGGAGGTGATCCTGCTCCCCTGCTCTTGTGAGACCTCACCAGGAGTATTGTGTACAGTTCTGGAGTCCTCAACATAAAAAGGACATGGAGCTGTTGGAGCAAGCCCAGAGGAGGGCCACAAGGATGATAAGGGGGCTGGAGCACCTCCCTTGTGAAGACAGGCTGAGAAAGTTGGGGCTGTTCAGCCTGGAGAAGAGAAGGCTGCGTGGAGACCTCATAGTAGCCTTCCAGTATCTGAAGGGGGCCTATAAGGATGCTGGGGAGGGACTCTTCACCAGGGACTGTAGCGACAGAACAAGGAGTAACGGGTTCAAACTTAAACAGGGGAAGTTTAGATTAGATATAAGGAAGAAGTTCTTTACAGTGAGGGTGGTGAGGCACTGGAATGGATTGTCCAAGGAAGCTGTGAATGCTCCATCCCTGACAGTGTTCAAGGCCAGGTGAACAGAGCCTTAGGTGGCATCGTCTAGTAGGAGACAGAGGGGTCGGAATTAGATGATCTTAAGGTCTTTTCCAACCCAAACTGTTCTATCATTCTGTGATATTTTGAAACCTTCATAGTGATGTGAGATTAAATGAATGAAACAACTTAATTTGCCAACTAGCAAGGATGGACAAGAATAGGAGTCTCATAAGAATGTTGCTGAAATCTGTGGAATAACCCAGCCAAAATATGCGTAGTAATTCCATTATTTCTCTGCAATAAGAATGTGACAAGAACCTCTCAGTAATTCTTGTCTGTATTGGAGAATTTTTCAATGGGCTTTGGGAGAGTCAGTCCTAAGAGCTGCCCTGAATGCCTTCAGTGAGCTTTTGTCTGGCTACCTGGTTACCTTCTGTTCAATTGCACCCTCTTGCTCTGTGTCACAGGGTGCTACTCAGTCACAGATTTGTTGCTGACAGATTAAATATATTCCATCAGAGATTGCAACTCTGATTCTCTGACTCTAGAGGTTGTCTTTGTGTTCTTTGGCCCTACAGCACTAGCGTTTGGTTTTGTTGATTTTTTTTTTTAATGCTCTAAAGGAGTAATTCTTAAGCTATTTGACTATGTTCCTAGAATGTTTTATATTAATGCAAAATGCAATGAAATGCAATAGCTGAGAAGTGCCCTTTCCCTAGTATTATGTAATTTCAGTTTCTTGAAGTTCTTATGACAGAAATTATCTACTCTATCCAAACCTTTAGACTGTATCCTACCATTTTTCCTATTAGCAAGGAATTCCTATTAGAGAACACTGTTAAAGAACATTTAGAAAAGAATAACTTTGTTTTTGCTTAAAGTGGCAAAATTAATTTAAGGAGTTAAGCTTCATGGTTCAAAGAAATACGATAGTAGTATGGTTTCAGAATGTGTAATATCTGATGTTCAGGGTACTAGTCCAGCTCAGTTAAGAACAAAGTATTTGTGTATCAAGTAGTTGGAGAACAGAAGCAGTCTGTTCTGTTTCAAAGGTGACCTTTCATGTTGTTGGAGAAGTGGGTCTTGATTGTGAATGCTGAAAAGAATGGCTTCAGTGAATACATGGCTAATCTTCTGGCACAACGACTGTCGTGAATAAAATAAGCTGTAGGATTGTAGGACCGAAGTGTATGTTGGAGCAGCAGCATGTGTTGTTTGAATGATATTTGTCAAGTTGAAGAAGTTCTTCAAAGGTCATATATTTAAATGTTAAATAGTACATCTTCAAATAGTTGAATGACTGTCCTAAGAGTACTTGAGTACTTTCTGTATCTGCATTTGTACTTTGGAGGTAAAATCATAAATGCTTAAGCTCTGAGGCATTTTCCCAAAGCAGTAATTGTATGGCAAATAGATGCTCTCCTTAGGTCTGGTGCACACTTACAGAGTAGCATACTTGGAATATGCCTCAGTATTCTGAGTCAGAGACTCTAGATAGAGCATCTGGTTATTCTTTGCAGGTGTGGGTTTTTGGTAGGTTTTTTTGTCTAGTTTTACCTGTGTTAGTATTCTGTTAGCTAGCTTTATCTCAAGTCACCCTTTCCAGCATTCACACCTCTGTAGTGTTTTTTCATGTTTTTGTTTGGGTGCTTTGCTTTGATATGTGTTTGGGTTTTTTTTCCCAGAGCCTCTGAAATGAATCTTAGTGACTTTTTGATTTATTTTTTTTTCTTTGTTTTTGTTTTTATTGGTCAAATGGCATGCTCCACTTTGCTCAGTCTGTCTCTTGTACAAGCAGCCAATTTGGCAACAGGTATTTTGTACTTAATGTTTGTATAGATTGTATTTTTCTTTTCATGGAACTTCTAGTTACCAGCAGAAGTTTAAATGGAAATTTTATTTTCTTCAGTAGTCAGGAGAAATGTACTGATGACACCATTGACTCAGAGGTACTCCGCGTGTCAGCCTTTGCCTGCTTGTGTCTTGAACCTTTTCTGCTCTGGGGCTGCTTGGGAGCTCCAAAAGCTGTTCTCTGTGCTTTCCTTCATGCTGACTTGGATCCCCTGTCTGCCATGCTATGAGTAAGCATGACAATCACAAGATGCACTTCCCAGTTATGCAGATCTTCGTTTCTAGAGGATATACTTAACTTGACTCTTTTGAGGCCCTGGACTAATGATGTTCTCTCCTCATTGAAGGAGTTGTTATACCATGTAACAGTCCCTTGTTCGCTGCTCTAAGATGACATTTCTTTAGGAATACTTCGGCCCTGTGTCGACTGTGTCCTCCTAGCTGAAGACATCTTCAGCCAAGTATTAAAACACAGCTTGTTTATGAGATGCAGGTCTTTCGGTGCATGGGATAAAATAATGTAGGTCATCACCCTCTAGATGCTGGGAAACATCTGTCCTGAATCCGTTGTCTCTTTTTCCAGTTCCCACTTTTGGATGTGCTAGGATGTTGAATTTTCAGCACATTTGGGATGTGAGATTTCTATTCCATTTATTTATTTATTTATTTAGACACTGGAAACAAACACCATCCTTCCAGCACAGTAACTTCTTAAATAAAACATAATGGAGTAGCCCTTTGTCTGAAGAGTTGGCTGCCAAAAGGCAGTTTGGCCCAGCAGAGATTAACCTTTTAGGAGCGTGTTTTCCTGTGTGATTCTTAAGTCTGCAGTCTCATCTAATTTCTGTGGCTTACTTTGGAATTACAGATCTTGTCCCACATAGAATCATAGAATGGTTTGGGTTGGAAAGGACCTTAAGATCATCTAGTTCCAACCCCCTGCCATGAGCAGAGACACCTTGCACTAAACCATGTCACCCAAGGCTCTATCCAACTGATATGAACACTGCTAGGGTCGGAGCATTCACAACTTCCTTGGACAATCCATTCCAGTGCCTCACCACCCTCACTGTAAAGAACTTCTTCCTTATATCTAATCTAAACTTCCCCTGTTTAAGTTTGAACCCGTTACTCCTTGTTCTGTCGCTACAGTCCCTGGTGAAGAGTCCCTCCCCAGCATCCTTATAGGCCCCCTTCAGATACTGGAAGGCTGCTACGAGGGATACCAGCAGC
>NW_009929638.1:0-6457 GCF_000696875.1 Nestor notabilis | reverse complement strand
AACAGCGTTAAACAGTTATGAGACTTAATAACTGTCTGAGCTACCACTGCATATGTTGCTAAACTGAATTTACATAGCTGTAGACTAGGATGTGTGCTCTCAAGGACTCATCGTTGTATTATAGTATTGACAGTTCTTCTGTCAGTCAGGCATTATCTGTAGATGTGGTGAGTTTGATTAGTCTCTGCAGAAAAATGGAGTTTCATCCTCTTGCTTTTTCTACCTCTGGTAATGTGCTTTTTTGTACTCGATGAGGAAGCCTCATTAAAGAACTCCTAAGGCTTAAATTCTCTATGTCTTTGAGGAGAAAAGTTTACACATGTGCTTTCTACAGTTTCATATAGTTTCAAATGCCTGCCTAGCATTCCTTGGTTATGAAGCAGGGCTAAGTGATGATACCACAAGATCATCAAGAGCGTGAGGGTGCAAGACCATCATCCTTCTGTCAGCACTTCTGATTGAATTCTGGAACTGTTTTTGGATCTTTGGAAGTGGTGTAATTGTGGTCAACATGCCAAGGTCAGTGTACATGGTCTCAGAGCACTGTCATTTTGCGAAGTTTTTTTGTTCTTTGGTGAAGTGACTGTCTTCAGGGAAAATGTTAATCCATGTTACATTTCTCTATCTTGGACAGCAACAGAATTCTAATTGTGTGTCCTAAAGCTGCTTAGTGCCCTTTATTTTTTGATGAAGAAAAAAGAAAGTGGGATGCTAAAATAGACAAGCTGGAGTAAAGTCTTCAGGGTTCATACAGACATGGAATTGAAAGTGCCTTAGTAAGCTGAAGCAGTTACATTTCACTGGGATGCTCAGGTCAGTCAGAATGATTGCAAGGAGCTTGGAAAGAGGGCAGTGCATTATCTTTTACTATATTGCCCTCAGTGGAGCAGAAAAAGTTAAAGGCCTGTCCCATATGTAGTACTGGAGTATTAGAAACAATCTGGTAATATATATAGGCACATCCACAGTGTCAGTGTGTTGTTCATCTCAAAGAATAAGTCTTAAGGGAATATAACTTGTTTTTCCAATTTAAGAGAGAGGTAGTTTAACAAAGTAAACTGCCTGGCTCTCCAGGTGAACCTGTCTCTGTTCAGTCATCAAGAATTCTTAACAAAACTCTCTGTATCAGTGGCATCATGAAAAGTTGCTACACTCTTCAGCAGCCAGCTGGTATGAAGTAGCCACTTTGTTTATCTTTACTAAAACCTATATTATTGCATAAACATTCAGGAATGATGCTGAACTGGGTAAACTAGGGAGAAAAAAAAAAGAAATTAAAACCAGCTGTTGTGTGCTAGAAGACTGAAGACTATCTCTAGATTATCTGTAAACATGGAAACACTGCTGATTGGGAACAAACATAATGACAGTCTTTCAAAGACAAGGTCAATATTGTCATGTTTGGTTATTGGAGATGTGTTAGTCACAATTCTGTTTCCTTACATTAGTGTATGATTGGTGTTGTTCTGCAACTCAGAAGAGGGAACCACAATGCATATGTAGTGGGGGAAGAAAATGAACATTCTGTGTTACGCAAATAATTCTTAAGATTGAGTATTTGCAAGATGTGCATGTTGAATGAGATTTCACCTGTAGGTAATCCAAGTTCAGTCATTGTTTATCAACTTCCTTTGTCTTACATCTCATATCTTGAAAGTATTAATAATGTGGATTCTGGTATTTATGGATACATTCCAGTTGAATGAAATGTAAACTGGGAGCCAAATACTGAATATAGAGTTTGGTTCTGGGTTTTGAATTTTTTTCTTTTTTAGTTTGAGGGTGTGGGTGGCCTGCATACTAGATTTGTAGGCAAAAGGAGTGGTAAAATACAACTTGCAGTGACTTTTTGTCATACAATCACAGAATGGATGAGGTTGGAAGGGACCTCTGGGGGTCATCCGGTCCAGCTCCCCTGCTGAAGCATAGTCAACCTAGAGCCAGTTGCCCACGACTATGTCCTGAAGCCTTCTGAGTACCTCCCAAGGAGAGACATTCCACCACCTCCCTCACCATAAAAAAGGGTTTCCTGATCTTCAGAGCAAACCTTCTGCATTTCAGTTTGTGCCCGCTACCTCTGGTCCTGTCACTGGGCACCACTGAAAGGAGCCTGGCTCCCTCTTTTCTGCACCCTCCCTTCAGGCATTTATATACATTGATGAGATCCCCCTGAGCCTTCCCTTCTCCAGGTGGAACTGTCCCAGCTCTCTCAGCCTTTCCTCATATGCTTCAGTACCTTCGTCTTCTTAGTGACCCTTTGCTGGACTCTCTCCAGTATGTCCATGTCTCAGGACAAAAAAGGAAACTGTTATTGGAGGCAACATTCTTTGGAAATGGTTTTACACCCTCATGTTATACATAATAGTAAAGACTATTAGGGACTTCCTCCAGGAGGCATATTTAACAATGACAAATTTACATGAGTACTCCTAGGGAAAATACTATAAAAACTGTGTTCTGTAAGTAGCAGATGTAGTTGGTGTGGTTGTAATTTAATAAAACACAACATAAACAGAGGAGTCTAACAAAGAAATATCCAGATTTTGTGACTTCAACTGTCTGAAGCCAGGATTTTGTACAGCGTTTTATGAAGGTAAATCTGCACCAATTTTTAGTCATGTTGGAATGCTTTGCTTTCAGACAGTTGGCTTTATTGATGTTCTGAGGAGTGCTGTAGTCCTCTGAGCTTTTTTGGTGTGGTTAAATGGGAAGCTATATATAGCTGTTATCAGAGTGTTCTCTCAATGATCACCCTGTAACAGTTGTAAGATGGTTCTAACAAGGCTTTTGGAATATGATGCTGGAACATGTAATGCGAAATCAGTGTTGATTATGAAAATGCTCAGAAGGTAATTTTTTTTTTCCTACCTAATGCTGAGTTCCAATTTACTACTATATTTGTTGCTAAGAAATTGCTAAACTTGTGATAATCATCTGCTGCTTCTTCATAGCTGCTTCAGCTGTGAATTTTAGCAGTAGGCCACTTCTACGTTCTACAGAATGAAGCAATAGCTAAAGGAATACAAGTACTTACCTGTATGCATTAGAAGTTGGACTTCTTATAAACCTCATTACAAACATAAAAGTGCCTGTTTGTGACTTGTAGTATGAGTTTTTCATATTGAAATTTAATTATAAGAAATTATTTTAATCATATACCAAATTCTTTAAACCTCCAAAATTATTTTTGAGGTTTTAAACACTGAATTTTGCAGAGGACAAAAAATACCTCCGGCGTGACTTTAAGAAAGAAATAAAATAAATTTGCAAATATTCTTTCATAAATTCCATCTTTCGTATCAAAAGCTATAGTGTTAAAGGTAAAAAAAGTTTAAAGGTAAATAAAATTGAAAATTGGAACCACCGATTACATACAGTTTCTCTAAACAGTTACTACTAATAATTCTTCTTGATTGGAAATGCTTTTAGTGGGCCTTCTCACCAGCAAGAGGTACCTGAGATCATAAGAGTTCTGCTGTACCACTGTATGTGTTCGTAGATGATTCCCCAGTCTGTTTCTTGTATCCTCACTGTAGTTCTTGTAGCCTAGCTTTATTATACAACATGGAGACAAAAAAAGACATAATTTTGTGGACAAATTGCTGAATTTGCAGCTAACTAAATGCTAATACTTTTCATCCATTTCTTTTTATATATTAGCATTATAAATTTTTTTCATAAATCTCAGCTTGGCTGCATAATTTTTACTCTTTGGAGAGGCAGCAAGCGAAGAACAGTGGTTTATATTTTTCACTCTCCTTTCTTTTCCTTCTTTCACTTCTTCCCACTCCCTCCTCACAGCTAAAGGAAAAACGAGCAGAGGGATATATAACTTTAGATTGGCTGATGCCAGGGTGAAGGGCTAGGAATTTCTGAAATTCTTTTTTTTGTTTTTTCTTTTTGTCACATTATTTTTCTTTTAGATAACAGGTATGGGAAAAGATAAAGAGAAACAATAGTTGTGTCAAAAGAAAGTTTTTTGGAATCATGACAAGCTTATTATTTTATGGTTTTGTCTCAAAATGTTTCAAGATAGTATTTGATCGAAATGAGGCCTGTAACTACTTTGAACTCAGAATTTTGTCCCCCTACACCAGTCGCAGTATATGTATTTTAATAAAATGCTGTTGGACTGCTTAATTTTTATGCCTCAGGGTAGCACTGAGCACTATTTCTAGTTATAGAAGCTTCTTCTCATTAGTGTAGTACATTCTCTTATATAGCACCTGTTTTAAACTCCAAATCTGAATCTACAAATGTAAAACCTGACTTTTGAAATATTTGCTTTTTTGAACACTCTTCTTTAAAGGACCTGTCAGGATCTCTCCCCAAAATGCTAGAAGCTTGAAGGATAAGGGAGGAACAATGTTGCATGGCCCAAACACATGTGCTTTCGTCATTAGCAAGGTACAGCATGACCTCATGTTGACCTCAAAGGTAAATCACTAACAGGGAACAATTATACATGCCTGTGAAAGCAGCTTAGTTTTGCACATAATCAAGGCAATAACTTCAGTGTGTAGAATAAAATGAAATCTACAACTCTGTCTGTCTTTCTCTTTCTTTCTCTTGCCTCTCTCCAAGTCTCTTCTTGAGAGAATGTTGTGGTTTTATATATGTATCTGTTGCAAAAGAAAATTACTTTTCTAGAGGTCATAAGAAATGCCTAAATGTGGTGAATGCAAAGGATCTTGTATGCAGTTTAGTCAAATTGCATATCTTACAATGAAATGTTCTTTTTAATTGGAAGGTTTCTTTTGTTGTCTAGAGTATTGATATTGCAGCGTTCAGAATGTGTGTCTGTATTACCTTGGGGAATTTTGTATAGTTCTGAAATGTATAGATCATTAAGACTTATGGGGAAGTTTTTAAAATACCAATAAATTAATTTTTGTGTGCTTACCTTAGACTGCCACACAAACCCACGACATTTTATTTTCTTATAGAAGACTGTGTATACTCTGTAGCATTATGTGATACATCTCTACATATGATGGAATATGATTTAGCTAGCAGTTCTGAGCTATTTGGAGAAGAATTGCTGCCAGCATCTTGGAACTGTTAGCCATATCTGTCCCATGTGAATTGTATAATATAATTTTTTGATGTGAATTTTTTTGTTTTGTTTTGTTTTTTTTTGTTTTTATGCTAGAATGAGAGAGCATATTCCTTCTGTGGAACAATAGAATACATGGCTCCAGATATTGTAAGAGGAGGAGATACAGGACATGACAAGGTATGTTCTATCTAAGTTCATAGAATGATTTGGATTGGAAGGGGCCTTAAAGATCATCTAGTTCCAACACCCCTGCCATGGGCAAGGGACACCTTCTCTAGACCAGGTTGCTCAGGGCCCCATCCAGCCAGGCCTTGAACACTGCCAGGGATGGGGCATTTACAATTTCTTAGGGCAACCTGTGCCAGTATCTCGCCACCCTCATAGTAAAGAATTTTTTCCTAATGTCTAATCTAAATCTCCCCTCTGTCAGCTTAAGGCCATTCCCTCTTGTCCTGTCCCTACATGTCCCTGTACATGCGCTTGTAAATAGTCCTTCTCCAGCTTTCTCAAAGTCCCTGTTTACCTACTGGAAGGCTGCTCTAAGGTCTCCCCAGAGCCTTTTCTTCTCCAGGCTGAAGAAGCCCAACTCTCTCAGTCTGTCCTTATAGGAGAGGTGCTCCAGCCCTCTGATCGTCTTTGCACTCGGGCAGGTTCACGTCCCTCTTTGTCTTGGGGGCCCCAGAGCTGAACGCGGTACTGCAGGTGGGGTCTCATCAAAGCAGAGTAGAGAGGGTGAATCACCACTCTCGGCCTGCTGGTCATGCTCCTTTTGATGCAGCCCAGTATACAGTTGGCTTTCTGGGCTGTGAGTGTACACTGGGGCTCAGGTTGAGCTTTTTGTCAACCAACAGCAACAAGTCAATAGTTCTGTCTAAATTAACTCTTTAGGCAATGCTGTTGTTCAACTTGAGGGTTTTTTGTAAAATGTGATAGTGTCTTATTTAAATGTGCCTTATTTCAGGTTGTCCCAACATAGATTATTACCTATTTTTAAAAATATCAATACATTTTCAGTTTGTAATCTTAAGTAAAAGGCATATTCATGAAGGTATCAAGACTTATTTGTGTTCTATTAAAAATTTGTTCCAACTGTGCAGTGGGACCAAAAATACTTAGCTGACACTTACTTCTTTGAATTATAAACCTGTTTAAGTTCAGAGTGGAAAAATTACTTTTTTGTGTCTAGTTTGGATATATTTTTAAATTTTTTTTTTAGATCACTATATCAGGGATATCTGGTACATTTTTTGAAGCATGGAGTGGGTTATTAATGTTATAAATGTTCTCAGATTGTAAAAAAATAATTCTGTTTAGTTGAGGCTCAAGTTTCCTAGGTAAGTTATTTTGATTGCTCATTATACTGAGAAGTTTTAAGGAACATTTAATTGATATCCTCCC
>NW_009929637.1:77686-89045 GCF_000696875.1 Nestor notabilis | reverse complement strand
TCCCTCCCCTTCCTTCCCCCGCCCCCCCTCGCACACATTGGTCAGAGCAAAGAATGTTACCCAGACCAGATTGCTGTGTATATAACCAGAGGATGTGATGTCTTATGCCCAATTATGGGTCTTGTGTAAACCTTCCAAAATCTTCAGTAATTATATAATTAAAATGACTTCTCTGGTATATTGACATTTAAAAATTAAATAAAAAAAAACCCACAACAAAAATAAAACCCAAAAAGAACTTCCTCCTCTCAATGACATGCACTGAGGATTTTCATCATCAGTGTTCCATATACAGAATATAGACATTCTTTTCAGCCTCGCAGTTTACTTTTTATTTTAACCAGATGAAAATATAACTTCTAAAAGGTGTGCTTATGGATTAAATGCTGTGATTATTCAGTTTTACATTGGATGGCTTGTCTCAAACTGGTCATATGTTATTAATTTGCTAAAGATACAGGCAGAAACTTTTTTTTTCCCTCTGTTAAAATATGAGGCTGCAATTTATTTGTATTACTCTGGTGCTTTGTGGAACTCTACATTCACCTATTTTTATTTTATTTTTACGTTGATCACTGCCATTTACCGCTCGACGGTGACAAAATAGTATTGCAAAATCAAATTCCACAGTTTGCTGGAATTACATTTTTTTTTTTTCCTCGTGTTTTGAAGGTCAGTTGCATTGGTCTGACTTGCTCAGAAACATATTGAACAGCGTGAGGGTCTTTTGTCATTAGCGTTACATCTGCATTTGCAGTGTCTCTAGTGCAGTTCCTGGCTCAGAACTTCCAAGGTCCGATCCACTACATCTGAAAGCTAACGCCAATTTTACCTGTGACTTTGCGTGCCTTGTGCAGAGCTGTTACTGTAAAGGATGATGAATAATGCTACTAAATTATAAGCCAATATATTAGGGTTAGACTATACCACACAAGTCAGTGGTGACTTTTTTCACCTTTATTCCCAAGTAATGTAGGTCATCTCAAAATAAGGCTGCACAAAAATGCAGTTTAAGTTACTAGGAAAAGGTTTCTATGAAACTCAGATTTAAATTTGTTTAAAAAAAAAAAGTTACTAGATGATGTGAGTGCAACTGTGATTAAATGAAGAAAAATATTGTTATCATTAATTTCTTTCCTCCATATTATAGCACAGCACTTATAAGTACAGATGTCATTGAATGGAATTGATAATGTAGGACATAGTTAATCTTTGGAACTTCTTGTTTCATATCATGAAAGTAGATTGCTTACTAAAAGGTGTACTAGGTCTTGAGGTTTATTTATTATTTAATGCTGCGTAAATACAGTGTTTTGCAACTGTGTAACAGCTGTTACATTTTCACCACTGGGTAAAAATTGAGCTATGACTCCTGTTATTAATAAATAGATCACTAGGAAAAGAAAAAGGTTTTTTAAAAACCATCAAAGGGCTTCAGTGTTCCTTATAAGGGTTTTAAGCATACAAAGCTGTGGTTTATACTGTCAGGCAATTCTCATTTTAGTGTATTTTGCATACGTAGTATGTGAGGATGTCATGAATGTGTAATCATGGTATCTATATTATACATTGATAAACAGTGATTGTGTCCCTGTGATTGCAGATAACAAATTTTTCTCCCCCAGACTCACTGTGTTGTACAGGCAAGATGAGATGTCATCGGGATATACTTCCCAAGATGTTTCGCCTTATGTTCTGCTGTTCACACCTCCCTCCATCGAAATTAGCCACTCTGGCTTACACTATGCCATTTCTGTTTTACCTTCTCCCTCCTGATCACTCACTCCCCAGTCACCAATGGGGTTGCCAGTGGTTTATTCTGTGGTTTTGGAATTCTGCATGAAGGATACAGAATAGATGGGTCCTTTCATTTTCTTTGGGACAGTGGTCTATCCAAAAAGAAATCTGGATTGGGTGATGTCTGTGTTTAAATATTCTTGTGTTTGCTTATAGTGCTATTTTATTTCCCCTTGAGCTACTTTATTTCCCCGTAGGTTTGGCTATGGTTTTAGGAAGAAGACAAGGTTAGACAGTTATTTAAACAAAAGAAAATCTTGTCCAGAGTGCAGCTAAACCTGTCAACCTCAGAGCTGTCACGCATTATTTTATTTTCTCTTGTTCCTGTGCTTCTCAAAATGAGATCTACATAAGTGTCTATGTGCTGCTTTTTAACATCAGCATGTTACTGGATAGGCTACTAATGAGGTTCTGCACTTTATGTCCAGTATTAAGTGCTTTTAGGATCGGATCCTGTGTAGTGTTAAGTACCAAATGTATAGCACCATGGCAGCTGCGTCTGTCACAATCCCGTGCGTTCCTTTTACGTGGTGTCCATGTGACAAGGCAGGGAGCTGGCTCCCAAGCTGCCTGTGTCAAACACTAACTGCTTGCCTTTTTTTTTTTTTTTTTTCCCCCCCAGGTTGATTTTTGGACAAGTGCCGGTTACAAGGAGAGGGATAACACTGAATGCCTGTGGGTGTGGTGGGACTGGCAGCTCCAGTTTAGATTGGGTTAAGTTGGGTCAATACTTCTGGAGTTGGAGCATATTTAATACATATAGCCTGTAAACCTACCTTGCAAGTCTGCTTCCCCCCCACTCCCAGTCTGTCTTCTAAAGAAAACAAGACTTATACAGTCTGTCTGTCACTCTGCAGCTTCTGAACTTGCTAGCTCATTTCAACCCCATTTGACAAAGGGGTGTGAAGTTTTTAAGTTTTGTGGAAATTATTGGCTGGGCAGAGGGAGAAGACAATGAGAGAAAGACATGTCTAACTTACACTCTCTACCCATGCCAAGAAACAGAGACCAGCTGGCCTGTCAGCACACAAGGTAATTGAATTAGTCATTTGTCTGTAGAGGGCTCCAAGTACTGAGAGAAAGAGTAGGTTAGGCTGTGTAAGACAAAAACATGTAGAAACTAAGCTCAAGTAGATTCCTTGCTCACAAGGCTTGAATTTTGTAATGTGGAGATAAATATCTCAGGAAAGTTAAGGAGTCTTTATCTGACCCTATTTCAAGTGTATGTGTGTAAGCATGTGCGTGATTATATTTATTTATTTTTATTACATGCAACAAAATGCTTATATTGGCATGTGCTGGGCTGTAACAGTAACTGAATTAACTCTTATTCTGAAGCAAATGCCCAGACTTGCATCAAAATAACTGAATTAGTTTCAATTTTTATAGGATCTTCCCTTAGGGCGAGAAGTCAAGAAGTCAGGCATCAGTTGCTCCAGGTGGAAAGAAATCTAATTCAGGCTTTTTTGTAGAGAGTCCTGGGCTGGGAAAAGATATACTTACATACAGATATGTAATCCCTGTTTCTGCAGTGAAGAATTTCCAAAGGCTGCCTTGCAGGTAAAAGTTTAGAATCTATAAACTTGATACTTCAAGTAAAACTTCTGTTGCACAGAGCTGGATTCTGCATCATGAGTACAAAGGAGTGTCCACGTACTTCTGTTGTCCTTCATGTAGGACAAGTGCCTAAATTAATGCTAAAGCTTTCTCTCTGATTTGGAGAGATCAAAATCAAGCATATTTATTCCTGGTATGTACAGTAATGTTCATTGCCCATAGTTTTGGTATGTTTTGGTAATTCATAGCCTATTGACATTTGTGTTAGTTTCCCAGAAGTGCCAAATATTTTTTTACTTTTTAATTCAGTTAATGTGATACAAAACATTTGAGCCCAGTAGTTTAAGGAGAGAGGTAATGAAGCCTCCTACATCAGTCTGTTTGATGGATCTGTTTGATGTACATATATATATATGTATGTATGTATGTATGTGGAAGGTTATGCCTCTGTGTGCCCCCCTCCTGCTCTGGTGCTTCCTGGGAGAATCACAGTTATGGGGTAGACTGAGGCTGTCCAACGTGTGTCAGGCTTTTACTGCAGTTGTGCAGGGCATTAAGCGTAATAAACATTATGTGCAGTGGATATGGAAGATTTAATGTCTACGCACAGAACTGGAGCTCTGTGAATGCTTTGTCAGCCCAGCAGCTGCCTGGGAACGTCAGGCTTGTGCAGCTTGCTTTACGTCTGCAGTTGCCTCACCAGCATGGTAAATCTGGTGTGGCTAGCAAGTACTGAATTGGCAGTGCCTGTGCTGAGCGACTGCTGTGAGCGTGTGTGTGTGTCCAGCACGCTGATTCCGCGCACACACAGAGTGGGATCATCACAGGGGCTGCCACTGCAGCAAGCACAACTCATTTGGCCAACCCCTCCAGACTGGGTCCCTTCTGGAAAGGGAATGAGTATGCAGGTGTATTGAAATGTGGGTCACCTGTGGCAGCACTTAAACTTCCTCCTGCAGATTGTGGCTGTGAAGCATTTGGTCTGTTAGGAGGCAGGGTGTTTCTCTAAGGTATCTAGATGTGCTGATTAAATAGATTTAGCTGTATATATTGTAACAGATGGTGTTGGAGAAGTAAATCAGACCTATGCAGCGTGTGGACAATAAAATCAAAGGCAAGAGGAAAACATGACTGAACTAACAGGAATTGAGAAAATGAAAGGTTTATTCAGTTGACTTTGTTTTAGTTCTCTAGTGTTTGCTGGTTGTTAAGTACTTCTGTTTGTTTCTTGCTGATGTGGTGTTTCTCTGTTTAGCACTGGGATAGGAGGGGGGGCATACTTGATGATTTTTATTATTGTTCATGGTATTAAGCTGTGGTATCTGAATATAGCCTGGGACGTTAGTGTGAGTCCTTCAGTTCTTGATGAAATGAGCAGGGGGGAAGAAAGTAAGCTGAAACATGCAGTGAAATTACTGAACACCTATAAAAATCCTGCTTTCATAATATATTGCTACTTTTAAGAAACACTTAAATTCTTGTGAGGAGAGTGAGATCTAGATGTAGGTTCTAAAGTAAAGACAATATGCTTGAAGTATCTTCCCCTGTTTAAATTGTACTTCGTATTAGAAAGTTTAGTGGGCTTCTTCTGAAGTGATTAAAATCTCTGAATCTGGAATACTTGAAGAGAACTCGCATCATGCTTACTGTGGTTCTTCTCAATAATTAAGTTTTGCTGGTTATACTGCTGCTTGTTCCGAAAATGTTGTTGTTCATCCATATGTAGAAACTGGGAGGACACAGACAAGCAAAAAATGACCACTTATCAACATGCAGTTCTTCCAGGAGGTTTCTGGGGACTATATTTTTATGCTCTCCTCAGAGACTTCCTTCAGTTGTATTTTGACAAGATAAGTAAGTCATTTTAGAGCCTGGCTTCTAGAGGAAGGGGTCATCCCATTAATTTTGCCTCTAGTCCCATGTTCTTATCCCCTGCCTTGTAGCTCCGTGAAGCAGATCACCAGGGAAACTGAGCCTCCAAAACACTCTGAATCTGCCTGTTTAGCACTTTGAACTAGCTAACTGCAGGATTTGGTGAGTGTATAAGAGTTTGGTGAGTGTGTAAGAGAGGTGGTCATCAGGTATGCAGTGGGAGGAAGTGGGACTGCTCCTCATCCTCGCGGGTAACCCTTAGATCAGCTCAGATGTTGTGTGAGGCTGGAGCCTTGCACAACGACTGGTGATGCTCCTGTCCATTTGAGAGGAGCTCTCAAAGTGTTGCCGTGGTTCTGTTCTACAAGATGTGCTATGATACGTACAATGAAACCTACTGTTTGTTGTAACAGAAACCTGCAGTTTCCACTCGGTTGCCAGGTTTGCTGGGTCCCTCCTGATGTCTTAAGTGTGAGAGCTCGGGCACTGCTTTGTTCTAGAAGCTGAACTGCTGCCTGGAAACGTTGTCGCTGGGGCTCCTAGGTTTGTTTCTGTTAAGCAGCTGTATTTTCTTGAGTCTACTTACTTAGTTTATTCTGCAGAAGGCCATGGATGTATCATTCCAGTGCATGCCAGATATTACTAGTGTTCCAATGTCAAAATAATAGTAATGTTAATCATCTTGTGCAACTGGTTTTGTGTTCCAAAAACCTGATTCAGCTCTACCAGGTGAGTGCCAGTCTAGTGTCGTTAGAATGTGTAAAATTTTTCCTCGGTTTTTGTTCTGTTTGACTTCATTGAACAAAGGTGGGTGTTTGGATGAGGGTCGGTTGTTTGATGATGAGTTTTGTAATTATTAGTGAAAACTGATGTTAAGAGTTAAATATTTTATCAGATACTGCTCTTGCGCAGGGAAGATAGAAGATGCTGGGGGTGAACAGTAAAAGTACATGTGGGTTGTTCTAGCTGTAAGTCACTGGAAGTATAGACCTCCTTATGTTCCAGAGAACTCTAGTTCTTAGCTCCCAAACACAGCATAAAGAAACAAGTACTCCTGGGAATGAAGTTTGGAAGCAAAAGCTTGGGTTTTCTCCTGCTGTGAGTTGCCATTACAAAGGGAAAAACAACAGCCATACTTGGGATTATTACACTTGTTTTAAATAACCACTGTCCAGACCAGCAGAAGAGCTGAATTTGCAGTCTCACGGTCATGCTTTGTGCATGCCTTTATACCAAAGGACTGGTTAGCATTAATAGGTCATATTACAGTAGCTATTTCCTTTTGGTAATCCCAGTTTGTAGGATTTGGAAACAGCCTTTTTACCTTAAAGGCTTTGATTTGTGGGTTCCCCTCTGTTGCTTCGTTTTCAGCTTACACATCTAGAAGCGAAAGTTGGAGGGTTTAGTCTCTTTATTTCTGAATAGGGGTGAGTTGCAGCTCTACAGCCAGTCTAAATTTCAAGTTATCTTTGTATTTGGACAGATTATTGTAGGATGACAGGTTACCATATGTCAGCTGATCTGTGGTATCTGATTCACTGTAATTGTTCATGTGTATGCTCTTAGCCTGTGGCAAATAGAAGGTAATTTGAGTTAGCTTGACCCTCTTTCATTACACCCTTTGAAGGCACTCCCTTCTCCACATGGATTGTTAGACCTGCTGGAGTGCCTTGGCTAAAACAATAATGCAGTTTCTGTCCCCAAGCTAGTTTGGGTGTATCTCTACAACAGCAAGATGAGGACTTCACCACAGTTTCCTGTATTGTTGCTTGTTTGAGTATACCTTACTGAAGGAGTGATTACTACAAAGATGCTACCCTGAAAATCAGTCAGATGTTGTAATTACCAGGTGTGTTTTTTCTTCAGCAAAACTTAATGAAAGCTTTATTAGTGCATTTTAAAACACCCACAAGTAAGTCGTTTATTTCACAGTAGCTACATATAAGTAGGTTTTACTTTAAGTTCTTTCAGAAGATGCTTGGTATTTGAAATCATTCTAACACTGCAGTAATGCTTCTGGATGTTCTGATTCAAAGCACTCTGAAATCCCAGCCAGCTGGAAGATTCCTGTTGACCACAAATGGCACTTGAATTTGATCTGAAAAGATGTGGAAGGTAAAACAATTGATTTCCTTTTTAGTGCTTAGTTCTTACTTGCAGTTTGATTTTTGTGACAGTAAATACATAGTTATCCAGTCTGGTTCATCAATAGTTATTAAAAATCTAAAATATTACTTAAATGCATATGGAAAAATACTTTTGAGTAGTTGGATATTGCTGCTTTGGTTTGCTGCCTTACTGAATTTCTAAGGTTTCCAAAGAGAAACTCAGAACTGCCTCTTGAATCTACCTCATTTCCCCTTCTCCCACAACTGAATCTGGTTAATTAATTACTGCACTACTGATCCTATGTGTATAAGACAAATAAAGCTTCTTCCCCATTTTTCATTCTTATTTGGCCAATGAATGTTTAGGAGGTATTGGGGAAAATTTACAGTTCCCAAGCCTCTTGTACTTGGGAAAGCGAGTGGAAAAGTGTGCCTTTTTTTTTTTTTTTTTTTTTTTTTTCTTTTTTGGAATTCATACTCCTTAAGACATAGGCTTGGTGCAGACTTGCTGTAGTCCTTTGAGAAATAAATAGTTGTGAAAGTTTGTCAGAGTACCTTTAGTGAGAATTTAATACTGCAGAAGCGTAGGAAAGCTTCTGATTTTAATAATTGTTCTAAGAGCTGAGGGCAAAATGGCTGCTTTGTGGCCAAATAAGCATTTCCTGACTATTAGGAAAGCAAGAGACCAGAAAGATGACCCAAATGCTGTTGGGTCATCAATTTAAGTTGTGTGTAGTAGCTCTTCAAATTAATGGTTGCAATTTCCTTAAGTTGTTGCTGTCTTGAAGGAGGAAGAATAACAACTTTGTTTAGATCATTGTTATATTAGTCTTTAGCAAGATGTGACACTTCACCTTTCTCTGAAGATGGCAAGATCAGTGACCATGCCTTTTGGCAGAAAGGTTCTGTCCCTTCACCTTCTTCAGCAGTCACTGAACATCAATTATTCAAAATGAACCGGAGTTTACTCTGGAATTTCACTCTATTTTGACCTGTATTGACAGCAACTGCCCAAGTCAAGAGCTTGGATAGGGAACAGCCGAGCTCCATCCATTATGACCTTGGAAGCTGCAAGACTGAAGGTCTAAGGGTGGTTGTAGTATATGAAAATGAGTAGTGCATTTTCCAGCACAGGAGAACCGTTCTATTCAGATCCATTTGACATTTCCTCTCTGGCTCCTTTTTTTTTAACTCTCTGCAAAGCTATATGGCAATTGAGCATCTAAGGGATGTGCTGCAGATGGTTGTTGAGAGAACCTCCCTCAATGCAAGTTGTACAGGCCTTTGGCTAGCTAAGCATCAGTGGGAAGGCAGGAGAGAAGTGCTTTGGGCTTCTCTTGCTGTCTGGATGATTAGAAGAAGAATGGGTGTGATTGTGATAATGGGTAATACCTGAATGATTTCAGATGCCCCTTGATAATGAGTTAAGACCCTTTTATATCTAGCGAAATTTAGCAGCAGCTGCTTCTTGATTAGCAGGTTGTGATCAACAATCTGCTGATATGCTTGACAGCATTGGTGTGCCTACTTGCCCATGTCAAATTTTACTTTAATTTAAAAGGGTTAAGTAACTGAAAAAGGCACACCTGAGTAGGTTCAGTGGATGCCTAATGCAGCTCTGTTCTGAAATAAAGTCCTTGTTGATGTGATGCTGGATTTCCCATTTTGTCTAAGTAGCATTTGGACATCTGAGCTTGTTATATTACAAGTGTTAACCTATGTTTTACGTATCAGAAAGGTGAAAGTATTCTGATTTTCAGTTATAGACAAAATAGCCTTAATATGTAATCTTAAAGGAAAATATTGGGTCATGCTAATGTTGAAATAAACACATCTTTTAAGGGCTTCTTGCTTTAGTATAGGTATTAGCTATAGCTTCCAAAATAATATAGGCTGAAAATAAAAAGTGAGTGTAAAGGAAGCGTTAACTTAAGTTAATCTTTAACTTAACTGCCCCATCCCTGGCAGTGTTCAAGGCCAGGTTGGATGGGGCTTGGAGCAATCCGGTCTAGAGGAAGGTGTCCCTGCCCATTGCAGGGGGTTGAAACTAGATGAGCTTTTCCAACCCCAGACCATTCCATGACTTGATTTGTGAAAATGTGGGAGGAAAGAAGAATGGAAGATGAATTTTAAACAAAGTTTTGTTTGAAAATTTTATTATTGATATGTGGTAGTCCAGTTTAAGATCAGTTTCCACGTTCACTGAATTTTTCAGCTTATGTCTTTGGACAGTTTTTCCAAGAAACTGAAGATATGAGCATGCACTCTGCTATGGGTTGCTCTTATGCTGATAAATACAGTGGAAGTTGAAAATAGGTAGCGTATGGAAAAAAATGATTTTTAACTTCTCTGTTTGAAAGGCCTACCAAGCAATACTTACCATTCACGGGTGCTGTAAGAGTGGACTCATTACCATTGGGTAAATCACAGCAGACTGACTGCATAGTGTTTTTCGTTTATTTCAGTCACCTTAATGACCAAGATCTCAAGAGCACTAGGAGCTGCTAATGTAATACTTTTGTGTATGTGTAAGATTTAGAAAAGTTATACAGTTGCGTGAAATCAAGAACAGTAGCTGCAACACTGAGCAGGCTGAAATCCTGGTGAGTTCGGCACAGTGATTTCAGGTTAAATGTAGTTTGGGTGCCACCTTCCTTAGCAGCAAGGTTGGACACCAGCATTCCCTTGGACAACCACTGTTAGCAAACAGATAGTCTATTGAAGTAGTACTGTAATGATTGGGGAAGGCAGAAATTCAACTGGTTTTGTCACTTGAGTGGTAGAAATAATTACCACTTTGAACATGAGCAAGTTTTAAATAGTAAGAAAAACTGAAAAAGTGGTCTGTTTTAGCGTCTTTGTGGTGTTTTGATGCAGATGTAGTCACTAAAATGATGTGTATATCCTGTGCGTTAAAAATTCACTATGATTTTTCTTAACATTTGTGTGTGGGATCCTGTTGGCAGAAAGGTTTTGTTGTTTTTTTTTCTTTTTTTTTTTCAGTAATATAAATGTTGTGTACGCACTATAATGGTTATGGGGAACTGCTTGAGCTTGTTGAAGTTTTCTTTTGTAAGATTTCTGGGATGCATTTTGTCTTTCTCCCAAATTCTTTATTACTGCAAAAGTGACTGAACATATTACTGAAAAGGAATTTTAATAACTATAGTTTGTGAAATTGAAACAAGACTTGCAAAGAGGGGTAGGTCAGAATAGGATGATTTGAGAACTTGGTATGCACAAACCCTGCTTGTGATGGATTTGTAGATGAGTTTAAAAAAAAAGAGACAAGAAATCAGAACAAAAAAACCCTGACTTCTCTTAATATAAGATTATTAATACAGGTAAGTGATACATTTCCTCCCAAGGCATGCCTCTTCATCTTCCACATCAGGTATTTTTCATGTATGTGGAAACAAAATTATTCTGTATCCCTTTCTCCAAACCTAGCTGGCAAAGTCTCTTCATCTAGATAATATTCCTGTTAATGAGAGTCTCTGTAAAAGGCTTGATCTTAGGGGTTTAAATTAAATAAGAAATTACTTTTTTAGTGACTTTTTTATTATAAAAACACTTATGTGTGTGTGCATATTTAACTTTTTTTTAAATGAGGAGTAATTTAGTGGTCCTTTGTTTACTCGTTCAGTATTTCTAGTAAGGCTAATGCAGTGGGTGGAGTGAGGCAAAGGAGCAGTTTTTACTCCAGAAGGTTCCTGACTTGGGCTTGTTCAGCCTGAAAAAGGGAAGGCTCAGGGGAGACCTTAGAGCAGCTTCTAGTGCCTAAAGGGACTGCCAAGAAATGTAAAGAGGGGTTTTTGACAAGGGCCTGTAGGGACAGGACAAGGGGGAATGGCCTTAAAATGACAGAGGGGAGAGACTGAGATGAGTCATTAGGCAGAAGTTCTTCCCTGTGAGGGTGCTGAGGCCTTGGCACACAGGGTGCCCAGAGAAACTGTGGCTGCCCCATCCCTGGCAGTGCTCAAGGCCAGGTTGGACACAGGGGCTTGGAGCAACCTGCTCTAGTG
>NW_009929637.1:70123-77597 GCF_000696875.1 Nestor notabilis | reverse complement strand
CTGCTGAAACTCTTATTTTTGTGTAGGTTAGGAGTTGAGTTTGGAAAGAGCTGTTCAAGCATTCAGTGATGTAAAAAGATACTGTTACAGCCGAACCCAGGACAGATACCCATCAGTGCACTCAACTTTAATCCTTCCCTTTTGTCTGAAGATCTTGAAATGGGGTTGCAGTAAATGTGGGATAAGAGACATTTCCCCATTTCTTACAGTGATTCTGGTGATGTACTGGTAAAGGATCCCCTTTGTTTTACCAATTTGGATATTTGCCTTGCAGCACTCTTGTGTCTTGCAGGCTGTCAGTGGTGTCTGGAGCTGTCCTCCTTTGCAAACCTGGGGAGTAATGGAGTACCGTTGTTCTGACACCAGCAGTGGGAACTGAAAGTGTAAAGAAATGATTCGACTTGCCTAAAGTCACCAGGGCACGGTTTCACCCTTCATTTAAGCAGCGTAATTGCAGACGGCCACCAGAAGGGATTTTCTCACTGGTGCTTTGCTGCTTCCTTCCTGTGTTGGAAGTATCATACTCTTAAATTGGTTTAACTTTATCATGGATCCACGTCTGTTGCAAAGCAACAGAACTGGATGTGATGCTGTTGGGTTCCTGTGGTTGGTAGGCTAGTTTTGAACTATTCAGTTTCTCTTCATACAATACCTGTCTTCTTTCTGGACTCATTTTAGTACTTGGCTAGTCCCACATTAAAAACTGGTTGGTTGAACTGTGACTTGCTCTTAGTTATCATTTGTCCTGTGGTCCCAGCTGATCCCTGTTCAAGGTGAGGATCACCGAACAGCTCAAAACACAATTGCGGTGGTGCTTTAATCTTTCAGGGCAGCATATTAAGGAAAATGGGAATTGCAGTTGGCTGGCTTAATTATGCTGGGCTGAAAACTGGAGCTGCTCTTGAATTGCCACATGAGCTGTGTGGCCATCTGTCATTGGGGCAGCAACTTGTGTTGTAAGGGGCAGCTGGCAGGGTTGAGGCTGGCTTCAGCTGGCAGACTTAGGGGTTTTTAATTTGCCACTATGTGTCAGTCAGAGCCCTTATTTGTGGGTAAGAAAGAGGGTGAGGGTTGCCTTAATTGTTTGTGCCGTTAACTTAAAAAATCCCAGAGGAGCAGTGGGCATTTATGTGAGAATGAATTACATTTCTCTAACATGCATTCTGTCTCTTCATAGACTGTTTCTTGCAGTTTTGAGATACGGCAATAATGTTACAGCTGCAAAGCCATAGGTGTACTTGTGGGTGCCCTGAACCGTACATGTGGCACAAGAAAATTACACATTCTTACTAAAATGCAGTGTTATGTTGTGAATGCACAAATACTGAAGAAAATAGGTTGAGAGACAACCTACAGATAGGATCATGTGGAACATTCAAATATTTAGATTTGACACTAGTTCTGTAGGACCTTTATCTTACAGGCTCCTGAGTAAGGACGTGGGAACTCTTAATGCTTCAATTGATCATATGGACACACTGCTGTGAGCAGGGAGAGGAGAAAAAACACTAATAACACCGTTTTGTGTGGGGAAGACTGTGTGGGTTTATGAAAGGTAATTGTTGAGAAAAAGTAGTTGGAGAAAACCCTGCAGTTGCCAGTCAAACAGTATATGGCATTTAATTTGAAATACTTTGATTTTTCTTTTTTTCACTGGGAGAGGGGGTACCCTTCCCTCTCTTGGTTGGCTTTCTTGGTTTGGTTTTGTTCAATACCAGGCATGAGTTGATAGGTTACTGGTTTGGAGAAATCTTGGGGATCCCAGGAGAGTATTTTATATTGGCTCTTGTGTAAGTCTGGCTGCTGGTACTTGTTCATCCCGTACAGCCAGCTGATATGCTGGAGGTAGAGAGTAGGAAACAGCATTACTTTAATAATGGATTCTTAGTCCTCTGTCTGGTCTCGTGCAGATGATGCTCTGCTCTAACTTAAACCAGTAGCTGGCTGCTCTAAAAGAACCTTTATAAAGATGATGATAGCTGGCATACGTGTGCTCTGTCCACTTCTCCCCATGTTTCTAGCACATCCAGTAAACCAGAGACCATTAAAGGGCATAGGTGTGACTTTGTGCTGTTAAAAGACACTGGTTTGGGCTCAAAGTCCATCTCGGTATTGATTGTGCCTTTCCAATGTTTAAAAACAATTGGTAGGGTCCCCCAGCTGTTATGGTTGGAGTCTTATGAACATGCAGTAGGACATGTCTGAAGCATGTCCTCATTACTATATGTAGCACAGAGAATAGTCTGGAATTAAAATTTTCTGTAGAGCTGTCCTACCTCAATCATATCATTTGCCAGGTGAAAGCAAATTTTTGATGGGAAACTTTTATTCTTTGTTTGTTTTCAGATGTAATGGAAGCATTTGTCTTTAATTGCTTCAGTTTTCCAGGAAATTATATTTAGTTCTCTGTACTCTTAATGCTGAAAAATAGAGTCGATTTAAAAAAAGAAAAAATTACAGTGATGTGTAATAAAATGCTATAATCATGAGTACCAGAATGGGCACTGCCAAACTGTTGTACTCACTTATAGTGGCAAAATGAAGTTCAGTGGCACTTTCAAAATTACTTCCAGTGTAATTATTTCTGAATAAAGGGTTTGCCTGATACTGTTAATGTTCAAGTCCATGACTTGGCTGCCTTGGTTTTCATCTTTACTATGGTACCACACTTTGTAATGGATACATTAGAGACAGCTTTATGGTGGTGACCATGCTGTCTTGACTGAGGCAGCCCTATTGCAGGGCTGTGGAGTCCTGGTATTATTATTTCTTTTGATGCACATTGGTCTCCTGTCTCTATTTGTGGTGATGAGTGGGGAGAATGGGATGGTGGTACAACCTTTTCCTTCCCTTCTTTTTATCTCAAGTGTCCTTACAGTGAGCAACTAGTTCACAGTAAGGTTTGGTTTTAAAGAAGGTAAAAATTCTTCATGAGTTGCTCTTTACTCAAGATGTCTGCAGCTCTTGTGTTTCTCTAAGGGCACCAAACCAGATCTTTTTTGACACTTGTGTTGTTGGCCACTTGCTTGCTCTCTCTGTTGGTTCTAGTTTTCCCTTTTAATGTTTTTCTTCCATTCCCAACAGTGTTGTAGCTGAAGGTTTGCAGATCTTCAGCCACAGTCCATTACTTTTAATAAAAAGAAAGCTTCTCTCCTTTCCCATTTGTTCTCTAAAGAACACAAAAGATGCTTTGAAAAAGCTTTTTCTTTTGCCTAAAAATCTAAGCTGAAGTAGCCGAACTGGATTTTGTTTATTGAAATACATGTGACTTCTTTTATTGTCCTCTTTAAGTTTGAGGGCACTAGCTTTCAAGTGTGGAATGCGATTAACAGATTTCTCAACCTGTTACGTTATCTCATGGAATGCTGACATGTTCTGACTAATAGGTGGTACCGTATATAGTGTAAATGGCTCTCACCCTTGGAATATAGGAGAGCTTGCTGCAATGAAGGATGGTTTTAGTCTTTTACCTAACTGCTGCTCTTAAAGTCTTGTTAGCATAATGCTGGTTTGTGTATGTTTAATTATATGTATTCAACACTTTACAGCCTGGCAGTAAATCTGGGCTGAGCTCTAAATATGACTTTTACTCTCCCAGTCTAGGCTGTTATAAATGTTTAATGTTTAATTTTTTTTCAGTCAGGTAACTGTGTTTTGACTAATACATTTGATCCAGAAAGTATCATGTTATTGCTGTCTGCTTTACTTAGTACCAGATGGGAGCCCTGATATATCTGAATTGCTTCTCTATATGTTTAATTAAAAGTAATAGGTATATATTTCTTAAAGGAGCTGTCAGCCTCTTGCCTGTATGTGAGGCCTGGAGTAGCTTGTGGAGTGTTTCTCTACATGGTGCCTATGTATGTACTTTGGGTAGTATGGACTGCTGCATTGCCCACATCTCAATTAAGGTGACATGATAGTTGTTACCTAGCACCAGCAGAGCTCTGTCTCTGGGTGTGGGAAGGTTGGGAAGAAGGTATAAATAACAGTTCCTTCAGCTGAAACTACAGAAGTTACTAGAAAATGGGAGTTTGTAAGTTTGTATTGAGTAATCGATTTCCTTCCATCCCCCATTCAGGAGAATTGGAGTGTGTGTGTGTGTGTGTGTGTGTGTTAAAGAAAAGTGATAACTTTTTTCTTTCTTCCGGAGCTTTATTTTTAATCATGATAAGTGTAGAGGTCCAATATATTTTATTTATTATTGTAACCTAAACTCTGAATAGTTACTGTTGAGTTTTCTTTGTTGTTGTGGTTGGTTGGTTTGAGGTTTTTTGTGTATTTTGGTGGTTGTGTTTGGATTTCTTCCTCCCATTTCCAACTTATTATGTTTGGTATTATTCTTGCACAAGAATTTAGACATCACTTCCTCCTCAGCAGGAGAAGAGATGTCACAGCACGTGTATTGATAATGGATTCCCTTGACTCTGTTGGATTGCTTACTTGGTTCCTTCTGTTTCATATTCCCCTCAGCTATTGTATTTGGTTTTGTTGTTTTTATTGTTATAGCTGTCTGTCTTCTCATGTACCGTATGTGCACACTCGGATGACAAAAGTAGGTGGATATTTGGAAACTCAAAATTAAATACTTCATGCAAGTGAGGCAGATGCAAAAAAGACTCAAGGCATCTATTCCCAGCTGTGCCTACAGAGACTAGTCAGTGACTGTAAGGAGGGAGAGGTTTATAACTTTGCAATTAAGGATGGTAGGAATGGAGAAGAATCAAGTGCAAGTAAGTGTCCTGACTCAAGTCAGGTGTCTTGTCCTGCAGCCTTTTTCAGTCCTTAACTGAACAACCAAATGTAGGAATCTCAACCTCACCTGGAGAAGTCTGTTTTGGGGTCAAAAAGTGGAGGTAACTCGGTGATTGGGTGTATTCTAGTGAGGAACAGAAATGCAGACGCAATTTGACGAAGAGAAAATCTTAGCAGGGGTTTATATTGTTGTTATTGATGAGTGGATGAAGGGTACATGGATCTGAAGGGGGAGAGTCTTCCAAGAGGGTGGATGGTGTTCTGAAGTGTGTTTATTTCTTTGCTTAAATGATTATAAAGGCAAGTCATGTTTGAATAGGTATCATATAGTAGAGAATTGTGCTGTGAAGGCTTCATCTTCTTATTTGTGCTGTATGCCTTAAACTTTGGGAAATATTTGGGAACCAGCCATAGTTGCTGTGGATTAACTTCAGAATGGTGAGACATGATGCATGCTGAAAGCTAATGTTTTAAAGAATTATTCTTAAAATCTGTATTTTTTGTAAAGTAGTCATAAAAATTACATGTGAATAAACCACTTCAATTAATATACTGTCATTTTAATATAAAATGTTTATTCAATCTATAGAATATGAACAGTTTATTTTTTTAAGTTAGTCATAGTTTGGGAGTAAACATGTCAAGAATTAATCTGACGGTTGTTTAGAATGCATCTTCAGACAATTTTTGTGGCTGTGTTGAGCATGAATTGTAACAAAGATGGCTAATACTCCATGTACTGAACCAAACCACAGGGGAAACATGGCAAAACTCGGTGCATGTGTAAAATGTCCTTGATACATATTAGAACACTCAGAATATCCCAGTTTTGTTAGTGGAAAACCAAACAATGATCTAAGGATGCTGTTCTGAATGGAATATGATTAATGGTTGGCAAGTATTGTATATTTTGGTTCAGTGGAGGAAAGCATCTACTTCTTTAGTAGGCTGTGTTTGTGACCCACGTGGCATATGGTAAGTTGGGTGTACGCAATATATTTTACTTGCTAAATCCTGAGCATTCAAAACCTTCTTTTAAAGAACAACTCATGAAAGATTCTTTTCTTTTGAGTATTCAGTGATACTGAATCTGCTTGTGGCTATGGTTGCAGTTCATATACAACATAACAGATGAATGTAGTTGTGTCATGGGGCTTTTTATGCTTCTAAATGGGTGTCTTGTACATTCTGCATAATGTTATTGTGATCTGTTCTACTGAGGTTGCACTCTGTACTGTTGCTGCCCTATGATAGGCATTGGTCTGCCGAGATGTGGCTTACGGAGTTGACTTGTGTAAAAGATAGTACCGTGGGTCTGTAGATGCTTGCATGCAAGGTTTTCTGCTAGGAAGACTTGAGAGGCTCTCTTCAAGGTGAAAATGCTAGATAGTCAACAAAAACTCTTGTCTCTAGAAGTGACGTTTAGTACAGAGTTAGGCTGAATTGTTGTCACTGACCAGTGTTCCTTCAAGCACTGCAGATCTCTGGGAGCAAATTATGAAGGAAAGGTAAAAGCTCAGGAGCAGAATGGGTGTGCTCTGACTCTTCTCAGTATGTCAGATTCTTTCTCATCTGTTATCTAGTATCTGTATCTCACATGCTTAGCTCTTACTTTACAAGAGAAGCGTTGAACTTTCCTCCTCCACAGACAGAACCTTCTTTAAGTCCTTTGAGAGTCTGAGACAGCAGGTGGAATATTTTGTTGTTGGTTTTTTTTTTTTCTTTTTCCTCAAATGTTTCTGGAAATGATTTTTTATACTTTGAAAACGTATGAGAGGTGTCTGTTAATGGAAGTAAGTTTCTGGTGATACCTCAGTTTTGTTTACTTGTTCATTTCCGATTATAACTGGACACTTCCAACTACCAGAATATTTTCCCAGAATATCACTGTAGATAGTGCAGAACACCTATCTGCTGCTAGTGTGTTTATCAACTGGAAATAAAGATTCATTCCATCATAGTTCAGGCTCCGGCCTGTTTCTCATCTCATGCCAGTATCAGAAATCCAGACAGCACTGATGTGAAATAAGTCACTGGCTGTTAAGTATTCCACTTCAAAGATACCAGCCTGATTTGATGTCAGGCTTCTTAGTTTTTCAATCATGGTTTGACTGACGCACCAGAATTTCTTTGTGTTCCTTACTTGTTAGTCATCAATGGTGGCATATGCTCTGACATCGGGGGGGCCAGCTACTGTACAGTGCCAGGGTTCTTCAAGGTGTAATCTGTATTTCAAACTAGCTTGCCTTCCAGCCTTGCTGGCTGGAAACCGTAGGCTTCATAGGGTTGGAATAATGCCCACTTGTGCAGCCCTTGCTTGGGAGCATAGAGAAGCCATGGGCTGTGTGTTTTCTTCATAAGTTGAGTTGCTGCCCAGAGACCTTCTGGGGGTGGTGTGTTTCTGAAATGTATGCTTGTATGGCATCAAGATGCTTTTGTTATCTTTGAGATGGAAAAGGTTGCCATTCTATCAAAATGTCAGTTGCACAGTAGTGAGTGTGACTGTACAGTTTGCAAACGAAGAAAGCTGTGGGATAAATGTGGTTAATGAAATTAAGGGCTTTTGATACTGAATTGATCTCCTAAGCATTAGCACAAGGTAAAGTAATTCAGATCAAAGACTGGAAAGTGAAGTTCACTAGATACTCCCTTACTGTCACCAGCAGTTTTCAGTGGTATTTAAATTCAAAGAAGTTCATAGAAAATGCTTATATTCTTT
>NW_009929637.1:59169-69905 GCF_000696875.1 Nestor notabilis | reverse complement strand
CCCTACTGTATAGCAGTGTTGTCTGAAAGAAGCAACAATTGGAAAGAATATAAGCAGCAGTATCTTTCAAACCCTCCCCACCTCTCTTTGGAAGACATTACTCACTTATGTGCTCATGAGTCAGGTAGAGTGTGTCAGGATGGCACCAGCCGGTTCTGGCTTGGCTCCATCATTTTCACGCATTTGAGAGTAGAGTTCTTAAACTATGTGGCCATCATCACAAGTGATCAACTAGAAGAGATGGTTGCAAGCAAGCCAGCAGGGACAGAGGTATGAACGTTGTTCATGTAGCCCCAAAACACTGCACTGCCAATATGCAGGTGTAAGACTGTGTGAAAACAAACTCTCCATGATTATATTTTGTGTTCTCCTGGTCTAGTCTTGCTTGCAACCATATCCATGAGCTCTTCAGGGTAAGTTTGGATTCTCTGCCTGCTTTAAGTGTTTGGATTGACTAACTTGGCTGCGTCTCCAGTGCTAACGCAAATCAATAGCAGTGAAACACTTGAGTAGTTTACAAGTGTGTCGGATTGGAAAGTTCAGAACAGGTGAAACTGTGATAGGATGATTTGCTGAAGGAAACTGAACCCAAGATGATGATGATGATCACAGAAAATAGGGCCAGGACAATAAATTCAATTTGCTGGTGTTACACAACCACCACGGTGCAGCTGGTAGATTCATTAGTTTGAGATTTGTTAGTTTGAGATCATGCTTTGTAAGGGGGAGCGACTGCATGTGGCTGCACTTTGAGCAAATTGACTGTAATTCAGAGTGAAGGTGTAGGAGGGTGAATATATTATTACTCTGTTTTTCTAGCTGGTGTGTTCTGGCTGGTGTGATCTTGTCTAGCAGGTAAGTTTTTCTGTGTCTTCTAGCACACTTCAGCTTACAGTTGCAATGATCCTTGAAACCATGAATTGGCACAGTAGAACCTCTTTATTTTTTCAAGAACTGTGAGCCTAAAACAGTAACATGGAAGAAGAATCAATTACCTCTTTGTGTACCAGGAGGATATTTGCAGATGTGCACAAAGATGGTGTGCAATAGTAGTGTATTTCCTTGATGAAAGATAGGGGCCCAGATATTATTTTGAAGTCCACCCTTTAAGTAGGTAAAGTACATCATTCATCCTGGCACAAACAGAAACGACTGGAAGAGTCCAAGATGGGGATAGGAAGAGAGCAAAGGGACCATAGTGGTAGAGGTTGGTGTGCACAGCCTGGGGGTATGTGCCTGATGGGACTGCGAGCCCCTCATCAGGTCACTGTGTCTGAGAGGGCTTTACTTCTGAACAGGGATGAGGGTTATCACTGCTGTGTACCCACCTTAGCACTTAATAGTGATATCTTAATTCTCTTAAGGAAGATCTGTTGGATGTCTTAGACTTTGTCTTGCTTTTTCTTACCTCTAGTGGTAAGAGATAGATCTCTTCCTATACCTCTATAATAAAAGCTTTTATTTTTGTTATAACCAAGTCTGAGCAGTGTAAATTTGATCACAGGTCCAGGCAGCAGTTTCTTTATTTCTGTGTGCCTGTCTTCATGCATCACCTTTGAGATTGCTGCCTTCTGTGGTTTTGGTTTGGGGTTTGGGTTTTTTGTTGTTTTTTTTTTTCCTGTAGATACAGAAACAGAAGAAATAGAAAGTGATGTTTTGATCAGTTACTCATTAGCATTCAATTTTGTAAAAAGGTCAGTACTACTCTGAAGTAGCTTTTTGTTACAAATATCTCATCAGTTGCTAGCTGTGTAGCTGTTATTAAATAAACACAGTGTGTCTGTAAAGGCTTCGTGATGTTTTACAGCCTAACTCCTGGTCAAAATGCTTGGTGTATTTTTCCCCTCAAACCTTTGGACCAGGAAGATGATGAAATGAAACTGGGTCTAACGTTTGGGAAGGAATGAGGTAATGCATATGTGAGTTTCTGTAACTGCAGAATGCTTTAACGAGTTACATTTTTAGTACTTTTAATCAAATCTTTAAATTGTTGTGCTGGGGATGTTTTGATTTAATCCAAAATATTCTTCTTACTCCTTCATAGTAGGTTTCTTTCTGATGAAATATATTGTTACAGCTTGTCAGATTGCTTAACACAGCTTTCCAGTGTATAAAATACCCATGTTTATGTAGTAGCATAAGCTGTATAGTGACTGTGGTCACTAATATCACGATGTCTTGGATTTTTGGATGTGTGGAGTACTCGGGGGAGGCTGAGGTTTTCAAGATGCTAAGGTACTATAAATTTCTGTTTTATAACAAAGCATTCGTTGGGTAAAAGCAGTTGGACTGGTGCTGCAGTGTACTAGTAAGGCCATGCAATAGGAAATCTGGATGACTTAGTCTTGATATGTTCAGCATGAGTGGGAGAGCTGTTACCTGCTTGATAAGAATGCTGGAGTCAAGCAATAAAGGAATTGTTCTCTGATGTCACCTTTTCCCTTTGCTGACTACATGGGGAGTCTGGGCTCCTAACTTGGGTCATCCCTCCAAAATGGATGGAACAGTCATTTGAGCTGGTCTTTTGCTTATTATCTTGTTTTAGCTCAAATAAGTCATAATTAGCAATGCCATGGCTGCCTTAAAAAGGGCTCACAGACTTTTGGACACTCCATAAACTCTCCAGGCAACCTGTGCCAGTGCTAAGCTATCCTTGGAGTAAAAAACCAAGTCTCCTTATGTTCAGATGGGGGTTTTTTTTGGTGTGTTGTTTTTTTTGTTGGTTATTATTTTTTTTTTTCCCTGATGTGCTTCCAGTATTTAAATGTTTTATCACCTTATTTGTGTGGAGCTGTAACCTAAGGGAAATTTTGCAGTGCTTTGGGCCAAGAAAAAATCTTTATTTTAAATAATACTTGAGCAATTTGACCTCCAGAAGAGATGATTATCTATAAGATTATTTGTCATACAGAGCTTATCTGCAGGTTTGTTAGCCATCTCTTGTTTATAATGTGATGTTCCTTCTTAATGTTAATACTCTACATCCTTAAAAGGTTGCAGGAATAAAACCAGGTGACCTAAAAACCACAATGAATTAATGCTATGAAGTGGGAGCTCTCCTCAACTGAGGTATTGCAACTGGCCTAATCTGTTGACGTACTAAGTAAATTTAGTTTGGCCAAATGAGAGGTTTTTCTTTTCTGGTGGATCAGTGTGTTTGGAAGTGTTCCAGGGCTGTACAACTGTGATTCTTCTCTTACAGTGTATTTATATATATCAAAATTGTCTGCAGAAGAACACCTCACACCTTGACAGCTATGTGTATGCAAACAGCTGCATTTCTATTCTGTATGTGTGTTTCGCTTTTCCTCAACATTGAAGAAAGTACTAAAAGGGACAGGATAGACCTGTGCAAGCTTGTGGGGAATATGGGGGTAGAGAGGGAGTCAGCACTAGTTATGGGATGGAGAGGAACCTCCCCATGGGGCAGCTGCCATGGGAAATCCTGGCATCTTTTAATATTCTCTACCCAGTCTTTTTCCACTCTTTTTTTCCACAGAAGCTGTGGCTGCCCCATCCCTGGCAGTGTTCAAGGCCACGTTGGACACGGGGGTTTGGAGCAACGTGCTCTAGTGGAAGGTGTCCCTGACCGTAGCACAGGGTTGGAACTTGATGAATTTTAAGGTCCCTTCCAACCGAAACCATTCTGTGAGTCTATGAGATGTAGGTAAAATAATCAGAAAAGGACTTTAACAGTTCAGGTTTTCTGTCCACAGACTCTTCAGTGTCTTGGTCTCTAAATACCTTGCTTTTGTGTATATGCCTGAGAGAAAATACCTGAGGCAGATGGATAGTCATGGAACTATCCATACATGAAAGAACAAGTTGCCTATTAAGACAGTCAGTTTTCTAGATAATCTTTTTTTTCTTGGCATGGTGATAAAGAACACTACTTCTTAAAGCCTCTTTAGGTCCTTGTGGCCTTCTGGTCATTTTCCATGACCATTTCTATCTGTATCTTAATGACTCACAACACAGGATTCCTGTGTATAGTGAAGGGCTTTTAGAGTCTGGAAGGGGCTGAGTTGTTGGACTCTTTCTCCATCCATACCATTTCCTCATTCCTTTTTGTTGTGTATGTTCAAGCAGTTTCTACAGTTAATACACATTATTTTAAAATAGAAATGTACCATCCCGGAGCATGACAAATTACAGGGAATTTGTAAGAGTGTGGTGGCTCAGGACTTCAAAATGGATATGGAATAAATGACGAAGAGCCATTCTATCTGGTCTTAAAAGGGATGAATATCCAGAACTATGGAAACTAAACAAAATGGGAGTTTATGTGCATGAGAAGGCGGACCTGTTCAAGAAAAGGAAAAGTTGAGGATTCTGCTGTAAGTATAGAGAAAGACATAAAAGGCAGTGGAGGGAGGAAAAATAACTCTGTTGTGAAAACTTCCAGCACTTACCTCTGGACATTTCACAGTATGCAAAATTGTACATTCCTCTCCATTTTGTGACTTAAGCTTGCTCTCAGGTAACCAAGCTTACTCTGCCTGCTTGAACTTTGTCTCTTAATGTTGTGAAGAAGAAACTGGAAATGCAAATAGCAAGCAGCTCCTTTATTAGGGGTGGAGAAAAGAATCATACTTTTATCCTTTCTTTTTTTTTTTATTTTTTTAATTTTTTTTTTATGTTGGTGTTTCCAGATTGTTTAGTGAAACAGAGCTTTAGCCAGATTTACACTATGAGAAAAATGGTTGAGAGGTGCTGAAGCTAGATTTGATTTGATTTAATTTATTTATTTTTAAATGAAATTGTCAGTGGTTGAAAATAGTTCATCAAGATACAAGGCATCATCTGCAGAGTTTTAAACTTGAGAGCATTCACTGCAAACACAGCTCAGTTTGGAAACTCTTAAATTAAGCTGCCATTACATTTTACTTCAGAATCTCAGTGAAAAAGTGATTATCATAATTAGTTACCTGAAGACATAATTGACAGCCCAATACACTAGTATTTGCCCTTCACCTCCACACACACCTTGGCAGTTGCAGCTGCTGGTGTTTTAGTCTAAGTTTTACTAAAAACAGAGTTCCTATGTCAGAATCAGTTATGTTGAAAAATGTATTTTTTATGTAGTTGAAATACACTTAAATGTTTACATAAACTCGTGTAAGAGCTACTCACAATGAGATGACAATGTTAATAGTCTATACTAATGGAAATTTAATAGCTACTTAAAAAAAGCTTTTAGAAGTTCATTGATGCAGCATCTCATGCATGATACTGCTTTTATAGGTAAAAATACATGATCAGTCTGGATCTGATAGCATGTTTCCATTGCAGTTGAAAACGAGAAACTTAAAACTAGGGGAGTGCTGTAGAGTGCTTGTTTGTGAAGTGCAGTGGAATGGGCTGGGTAGCTGTGTATAGAACTTGCACAATCTTTAGGTTTAAAATAAGAAGTATGTGTCTTCAAAAATAAACATAGCTTTACAAAGGTTCTGTTTAGAACTACAGAAAGAAACAACAAAGGTAAAAACCTGGATTAATGTAGCAAAACTGTCATTTGATTTTCTAATAAAAATCAGAATGTAATTTTTTTCCCTACCCTCCACATGTCCAGGGGCAGTAACTGCTGGATCGGAGTGCTTTAGGAGATTCTTTACAGGGCATGGAAGAGCAGAGTATCCTCCCTGTGCTGCAATTCACTTTAACATATAATACAAAACCTTGTTTCCATCTTTTTTTAATGTTTTGCAACATACGTTGGTGATCTTGGTCTTTCAGTACCTAAAGGCTGGCTACAAGAAATCTGGAGAGGGGCTTTTGACAAGGGCCTGTAGTGACAGGACAAGGGGGAATGGCAGAGGGGAGATTTAGATGAGACATTAGGAAGAAAGAGGGTACGTTTAGATTAGATAAACATTAGAAGAAGAAATTCTTCCCTGTGAGGGTGCTGAGGCACTGGCACAGGGTGCCCAGAGAAGCTGTGGCTGCCCCATCCCTGGCAGTGTTCAAGGCCAGGTTGGACACAGGGGCTTGGAGCAACCTGCTCTAGTGGAAGGTGTCCCTGCCCGTGGCAGGGGTTGGAACTGGATGAACTTTGAGGTCCCTTCCAACCCAAACCACTCTGTGATGAAAAACAGTTGTGTTCTTCCAGTTTGTATTTATATAATATACTAATATTTTAAAACTTGGTAGAAACTCAATTTAGTCTTATTTTCCAGAGTAGAAAATTTGTATATGGGTAGTTGCCCTCCATAGAGGGTTTACTTTCCTTTTGTTCTCAAAGCAGCTTGGGTTTAGGTAGTCTGTTGGCCCTTAGTACTATGGTATTTGGTGTTGATAGCTTTTTACTGTAGCTCTTAACCAGTTTAATTTGTCAGAAGTTGCCTGCTGCACTAGTGTTTGAGTTTGATGTCAGTTTTCTTAACCCATCTTAATAGCATATATGCTGGCAAAGTAATGAGTAACAAAGCATTTTCTTCCCGCACCCTGACAGTGCTTGCTTATAGTTCCACACACTATTTTCGCACAGTCATTTCCCTGAAGCTAAACAGAGCCATGCTTTCATGCTCTTGTCAGGTACCTCGGAGTTGGTAATTCAAGTAATAGAATATTAGGAACAGTCATTTCCAGAGTAAGTAATGATCAGATAAGTGTGACTTCGTGCATGCAAACCTTGCCACAGTTAGTCTTGTAGAATTCTGCCTTATTACAAAGTACGTTTGATCCAACATGCTTCGGACTGATCAAGGACAATAAATGCTTGCTTTCTTTTTTGATGTGCACATGTTTTGGCATAATTATCATTGAATACCCTTGCTAAAAGGCAGGTTAAAAATAAATATGTACTGTAATGGGTGCGTGTTATCTTTTGGTGAATAGAAGAAGGGTATTTTGGAGGGACCTAATGAGTTGGGGTTTTTTTCTCCTCAGTCTGTAGTGTGTTGAAGATTTCGGTTTACTGTTGCTAGTAACACTGTTGATATGGTGGCTGTTGGCGTAGTGTCATTTCATGGTTGGGGTGGGTATTGCTTGGTTTTGGGGCTTTTCTTTGTGTTTTTGTTAGCTGTAATATTTGAAAAACTATCTAAGTGTTGATTGTAGTACTTGAGCAGGAGAAGAAAGTGGCATGTATATTTAATATCATTGTAATAAGAAGTTAGGAGAAATAGCCGAAAGAGGTAGCAGAATTCATATTTTACCTTTTGCAGTTCACAGTTACCTTTTTCTAGTGACATGCTCTTGGATATCCAGAATTGTGAGTATTACTAGCTCTAGGTGTATTGTCTTCCCAGCTGTCTATCAAAGTCAAGCTTTTTGCCTCTGGACTGTTTGGTCTGCTGCTTCCTAGACTAATGGCTGCTATAAAGTGCCACTGCAGCTGAACATAACTTGGAAACTTTGCTTGGAACAGTATGTCTTTTGTAGAATCATAGAATAGTTAGGGTGGGAAAGGCCCTTAAGATCATCTAGTTCCAACCCCCTGCCATGGGCAGAGACGCCTTCCACTAGAGCAGGTTGCTCTGAGCCCCTGTGTCCAATGTGGCCTTGAACACTGCCAGGGATGGGGCAGCCACAGCTTCTCTGGGCACCCTGTGCTAGTGCCTCAGCAGCACCTTCACAGGGAAGAACTTCTGTGTAAGAGCTTGTCTAAATCTTCCCTCTGTCAGGTTAAGGCCATTGCCTCTCGTCCTGTCCCTACAGGCCCTTGTCAAAAGCCCCTCTCAAGATTTCTTGTAGCCCCCTTAGGCACTGGAGCTGCTCTAAGGTCTCCCCTTAAGCAGTCTTCTCTTCTCCAGGCTGAACCAGCCCAGCTCTCTCAGCCTGTCTCCAGAGCAGAGCTGCTCCAGCCCTTGGAGCATCTCTGTGGCCTCCTCTGAACTTGCTCCAACAGCTCCACATCCCTCCTGTGTTAGGGTCCCAGAGCTGGATGCAGGACTTGTGGGGTGGGTTTGGGGAAGGATGTGTCTCACCAGAACAGAGTAGAGGAGGAGAATGCCCTCCCTTGATTTGCCCATCTATTCCAGTTTTCTCCAAAAAACTATGCTTTTTAGTCTGTTGGCTTGTATTGTTTCTGAAGGCTATGACAAAGTGTTATCTAGGATCTATGAAAAAAATGAAGACTCAAACAGAGATTTTCTTGGTGATCCTCTGTTTTCCTAGTTACATTATATCATACAAAGTTTTTAAGTTGATGGTTCCTGGTTCTTGATTACTATTATTTTTCTTCCTCTGATGTAACATAATTGTAGGATATAGAAAGAGAAGAATGACAGCCAAGCTCAGGTAGCTCTAAAGTACTGCTAAATGTACTCGTTCCTCCTCTTGCTTCTTTCTTGGAGGAAATAATTGTGACTGTACCCCCTCATCCTCCACCACAGAAAGAACTCTCTGGCCTTTCATCTTGTTACCTTTTTCTTCACCTTAGGTTTTTGCCACTGCAAGATAGGTCTGTGACTGCCTTTCCATGTCAAGATAGGCATTTCTAACTATTAATTCTGGTGAACCTTAGGAAATTCCTAGTTTAGTATATCAAAACTGCTCCTTGGCATAACTAGGTTCCAGCAGGTCCAATGTGTTGGTAGATGTTGGTTATTTCTAATGTAGAGTCCGTAGAAGGCAGACGGCTTTGCATGGCAAGTATCTCCAAATCTGCTGCTACTCTTAGTAGCAGGAGATACGTTCTAATTTTTTTCTGCCTGTGTTACAACAGTCCTCTGCAGATGTGGCTCATGGCAGGGAAATCTGTGGGAAGCTTTCATTTCCTGAAAAATTGGTGAAATGATTGTGCCCTGAGATTGTTTAACAGGAGTTAGGCTTGAATGGCTGCAATATTGGGTAGTCATAATGAGACTTGTAGCTATGTGGGTTGTTTTATTACACACACACTTCTCTCTTTTTTCAAAGGGAGCCATGTTTCTCTTAGCTTCCCATGCATCACAGAAAATCTCTGCAAATGGTTATAGACCGTAGAAAATTTGAAATGTGAATTGTAGATGCATTAGATGAAGCCTCAGCATTCTCATTGAATTGACTCATTTCTATACTGTGGGTTCTCCCTACCCCATTTTTTTTCCTCCTACCTCCCCCCCCCCCCCCGAGTTACCAGAAACTCAGAGAGAAAATGAGTGTCATGCTCATTCTTCAGTTCCAGCAGTGCTAAAGGCAGTTACTTATGCAGGATGAGATTAGGCTGAAATAATTGCCACCGGAAGTTAATAAAACCAGGAATTTGGAAACTTCTAATTCATTCTCTTTGGAGTTCATGAGTATCAAGAATATCCAGACTTACTCTAATTAAAGAATGCAAGCTTTCTGCTTCATAGCTCAGCTACTCTCTGCTTATTAGAAATAATCTAGCCTCACAAATATCTCATTTATTTTACATATGCTAGCTATGACATTTTTCTTAGGAAAAAATGTTATCTAGCCTGAGCCAGGCTGTCAGACAAGATGGAAATACCAGTTTGCCTTAATGGCTATTCCATAAAACTAATTTACTTAATTGTCTCAGCTGACCCCAGCCAGAATCTGCCCTCTTGCCAGTACATAAGTTTTTCATTGTATCAGTGTCCAGCCTTTCTACGAACAGCGTAGTTCATCAGGAACTTCTTTCTGGTCAATTGCGATGCAGAATAAAATGGGAATATCTTAACCTCTTACAGTGAGTTTTTATTATTGTCACTGGCTATGCTTTTCTAATGAGATGGAAGTTCATAGAATCACAGGCTGGTTTGAGTTGGAAGGGACCTTAAAGCTCATCCAGTTCCAATCCCCTGCCACAGGCAGGGACACCTTCCACTAGAGCAGGTTGCTCCAAGCCCTTGTGTCCAACCTGGCCTTGAACACTGCCAGGGATGGGGCAGCCACACCTTCTCTGGGCACCCTGTGCCAGTGCCTCAGCACCCTCACAGGGAAGAATTTCTTCCTCTAATGTTTATCTAATCTAAATGTACCCTCTGTCATCTTAAATCCCTTAAAGTTGCTGTGTTTCAGCCAAAGAGGGGGCTGACCTTTGAGACTGGTAACCCAACTGCTCTAACAAATGAAGTGATATGACCAGGTAGAAATTTTAATTAAATTGGTCCTAGTTGGAAACTTGAGTTGGTAGTCGGAATAGATGGAGTATCTATTCCATCAATTGCGTGGAATAAATCAGCTCGTAGTAATGAAGTCTATTTTCTTTAGTATCACTCTAACGTAATAGGAAAAGTAAAGAGGAAGGGCTCTTAAGCATTACATAGGGAAGGCTCTTAAATACTCTATATTTCTGAACCTTTAAAATCTACTTGGTCAGCTTTTTAATTGTAGCAACAAGGAATCATGCAGTAAGGCTACAGCTTTGAGAGTATTGCTGTATTAATGAGGAATGCACCCAAAAAGGGATCCTTGTCCCTTCTCAATGAAAGCTTGGCAGAGCAGGAGTCAAGCTGCCTATTAAGCAGGAAGGGAAATTCTCTTAATCAAATACTTGCAAAGCAGCCACCTGGAGGTTTGTTTATTAGTTTGCTAAATGTTATAGATGATGCTGTAATACAGTATCATCAGTTTGGGAAAACAGGATAATTTAAAAAAAATGCCAAAGGAATAAAACTATATCCTCATTCTAGTTCATGGGAACCATTGTGTGAAACATGCCGGTGCTGCTTATTAGAACTTATTTGAAGAAAAAGATCTTTTTTTCTTCCCTCTCTAAAATGAGTTACCTAACAAGTAGCTCAAGCATGCAGCATTTGCACAGTTCTTCTGTATGTCTAATAAAAATGTGCATGTTAATGTGG
>NW_009929637.1:9765-59138 GCF_000696875.1 Nestor notabilis | reverse complement strand
TGCCGTCTTTAACATGGTGTTCAGTACCTCTTTTGGGGGGTGGTGGTTATGGAAAGAAGCTAGAATTTTTCATCAACCCCTAGTTATCACTTTCTGCTCCTGGCTTCTGAAAAGGAAGATAGGAGCTGTGTGTAACTATGTTCACACATGGTTTTTGTGCTAGATGGTTTTAGACTATGAACTGCCTAGTGAAGGAGGTTGAGATGAGAGTTGCTGTTTGTGCTGGTTGATAATTTTTAAAGAAATATAGCTGGGAACAAGGTTTGGGCTTGCAGCCAGTTTATCTTTCACAGTTGTCTCCTTTCACTCCCTGTCTGCTTTGTGCCAGCGCTAAGAACTGAAGCTTTTGCCTTGTGTATACAAGCTGTATTTTAGCATACAGCATTTTGAGGGCGCTGGTTGACCTGGCAGACCTTTAAGGCAGCGTGTTCTCTCCCATCTGATTTGGGTGACCTATGTAAGGATGTTGTAATGGGATTCACAATGTGCTGAGGGGGAGAGATCAGATTCTTAGATAAAAGTTGATTTCCATTAGATTTGAAGAATAACACAAAAATAATCTGAACCTTAAGAAACTGTGTAGATAAAAGGAGTAATTACTGTGCTTCTTACAGAAAATACATTAAGCATGTTGTAAAACTAACATGAGCTTTTGAGCAAATACAGATGGAGTTGAGCATCAGATCTATTCTTGTTCTTTTTAGGCCATCATGACTGCACGACCTATTTCCAAAGAGTAATAAGCTGTCTCGTTTGGGTATCTCTGCCTAAAAGCTTAAAATGCATATTCCAAAAAGGTGCTGTTTGCGTCCTGGTGTGTGTATTGTTTATTTTGCTCTATACAAGTACAAAGCATTTTAGCTTAAAGCATAATTACTCTTTTTTTTTTTTTTTTTTTTTTTTTTTTTTTCCCCTCTAATAAGAAACTACTTGAATGCAGGAAAAATTCTAGGTATTCCACATCTTGTTTCTCAAGTAAACCATTACAAATTACAATAAGCTTGCATAATGTTATATATCTTCAGTTTATTATCAGTAAGAAATGGTATGTATATTTAAAATACTCTAGTAGTTCGTAATGGTTATTGTGTCTACTTCTTGCTTCCCAGAAGGCAGAATCTCTTTATTCCATATGGTGTTCAGTAAGTCTGATCCTCTGTAGTCTTTAAGCATACATTTTTAATGTTAGGTCTGTCCCCTTTCCAAACTGAAAGCCTGCTTCTCTGAGTGGAGAGCTGTCTCTGAATCTCTTTCTTGCTGGGTCTCTTCCAGTTCCCAACAGCCTTGACTCCTGTCAGAGATTAATCCTTCTTGTTGACCTGTGCCATCAGAACCTTACAGAAATACCACCTCTTAGATTTTTATCTTTGTGAGTCAAGCTGCTTTGGGTATTGCTTGGAAAATACTGCAGAGTTTCTTTCCATAATGATAATTAAAATGTATTATGGTATTTATTAAAGTCTCTTTTGTGCTAGTAGTAGATGAGTTTGCAGCTACTTCTTATTTTAATACCAGTTTTTCATTAACATCAAACATGAAATGAAGACAGTTGCTATGTACATGCCTCTTGTTTCTGGGGGGTGGATGTTGGGGTTTTGGGTTGTTTTGAAGTCCATCTTGGGGAAGTAGAACTTGACAGTGAAAGAACACCAAAGCAATCTTGCCTTGAGGACATGTTAGTCTCTGCATGTCATCTTCCCCTGTTTGAGTTGTTTGGGGCCTGGGTTTTGGCTTATTTTGGGGTGTGGGGGTGGTATTCCTAGCTCTAGTGGCTTTCTCATCAGAGAGATAATCAGGTTTCAAGAGAAAATGGTCTCTGCTTTCAAAAGCAACCTGCCATCTATAATTTAAACTAACCCTTTTAATGCTGCCCTGAATCAATGGGAAAGCTTCTACTGGTGTGAGAAACTTCTTGCTCTGGGACAAGGAGTAGCATGTACCATTTCTATATTCAGTATTTTTCAGGTTTTGTTACTGTATCTGCTTTTAAGTCTCAGCCACTTGTTAGGAGTGTTTGCAAGGACATAGGATGAGTGTCAGTCACACCATTGATGCATACATTTATTTAACAACTCACTCCTAGAGATTTTGCTGCTTAAAGAAAAATGGTGGGTGGGTGTATTCTCCTTCAGGTTTGGGTTGACAATTTGTTACGGAGATGTCTATGTTCTTGCAGTTACTGTATGTGCAAATTCAGAACTCCTGCCTTGCATTCCTGTTCTGTAAATTATTTTGCCTTTATTGCTATCTCTTTTGTGTGTACTTTCCTTTTCTACTCACTTAAATTTGTGTTGTCTGTTCTGCTCCATTCCAATTTTAAGCTAATCCAGCAGTGAGGTAGTTGGAGCTGTCATCTCACGGGTTGGCAGTATGCCTTATCCATGGTTTGCCAAATACATGGCAAGACTCGCTCTGCCCAAAGCGACTGAGCTGGATCAGCTCACGTTTTGGTTGCATTTCTCAGATTTTCTTCTTATTATGAAGATGGGCAATGTTGGCAGGTTTTTTGTCTTGATAGTTTATTATTTCATTCCCAAATTGCACCAGTTCTACTTAAGAACTGGTGAACTCTTGTTACTATTGAAATTTGTTTGATAGGCAAGATGAATCACAGTTCAGATAGGTTCAATATGGGTTAACTTTGTTTTTCAGAGATGTTCTTCTAGAACCTACCCCCAATCTGATAGGGATTTCTCTATTTTAAAACCGGTTATGATTCTCACCATTTTCATCCCCCAGTTTGCAGGAACAATCCCAATGCTGTGCCTGTTTGGGAATACCTGCCACCCTCAGCATTTTGCCTCTCTGGACTTTGAATCTTTCTTGGTTTGTTTCCCCTACCCCATTTTGGGAAGATACAGAAAAACAGCACAAAAAATTGAAATTACCATGTTAAAACTGATTTAAACTCTACAGATTAGTCCTTGAAAACCTCCTTTTTTTCCTTTTTCTGATAAGAGTGTATTGGGGGGTGTGTGGGTGTTAAACACACACACACACACACACACACACACACACACACACACACACACCAGCCTTTTATCAGCCTTATTTCTTCATGACAGTTGTCATTAATATTTAAGACCACTTTTGGAAATACTATCTGAACACATGTCAAGTAGAAGTGAAACCACATGGCACACGTGTTTGTAGAGAAGATGGTGTGGACATGATAAACTTTACCTAGAAGTGTTCTGTGCGTGTGTATAGGTATTTTAAATTAGTTTGGCAGTCCTTTGTCACTCTTCCATAAATTACAATCTCTTCCTGGAAAAGAATAAAGTTAATTATGTATTCTTTATCCTACACACTTAAAAGTAGAGACTTGTATAGCATTTGTGGAAATGCAAGATAGTCTTGATTACAGCAGTTGACAGAGTGGCAGAGTAATTTCACCTTTCTTTTCCTCCTGGAAGCATTTGTGTTTACAGGTCTTTTGTGGGTGTTAAAACTTGTACTGTTACGGGTCAGGTTTCATGAGCTGTTTTGAAGTATCAGATAGGATACTTCTTAAATCATTTAGGTTTGACCTGTCAGTGTCATTAAGTTTTTAATTTTCCAGAAACATGATTTTGCTTGAAATTAACTTTATCTTACTATGCAATATAATTGGTGTAAAATATTCAGGTAAACGTTGATTTGAGAGCAGACTCAGCTTAATTTAATCTCTTAAAACCTGCAAATGTGTTGACTTGGTTAAAGCTGTGACAGCATCTGGCAGTCATGTCAGCAGGTGTTTGTCTGAGGATATTAATATGACACACACTCCTCCAAATTTGTTTATTGACTTTAATACTTCTACCATCAATAAATGTGATTGTAATGCCTCTTATTTGTGTTATTAGACGTAGCAGCTGATACTGTTATGCTTTAAAACCGGGTTTTCCAAAATATTTTTGAGGCAGTAAGGTTTTTGAAGTACAGAACCTTTTAAAGCAAGCATGTGTCTGTTATGTGAGTGTTGTTTTTTTAGGGAAGGATGTTCTAAATTCAGCTCATGAAGTTCTCAGTCTGTTCTATGAGTGCTGCCATGTTGCTTGCACAGGGAAAGGTAACGTGCAGTCTCCAGGAAATAGTACCTTCTGAGAAGTATTTATCTCAAAGCCAGCATCGTAGCTGTTCAGTTTGTTCAGAGCTTACAGTGTGGAGCACCTGGAAGGCTAAATACAAGCACCGAGGCTGCTTCCGTAACAGATTACTTAAGACTCCTGGGTTTCCTGATAGTGGTTCACTTGACAGTAACTACAAAGGCCACATTTAGAAAAACATTATCAGTTGTTAATGTCCCTGAAATGTTCTAAATCTATGCAGGAGGTGGTCAGCCCCTCGGAAGTGTAGCCGCTGGTGAGAAAGAAGTCATCTAACTCACCTGAGTCTCCTTATCCTTTTATAGCCAGGAAATTACCTGTGTGTAATTAGCAGGTTTAGGCAGCGCCAGGCTGGAGGCTCTTGGTTCCTGAGGCACTTTCCTCATGAGCTACTCTCACAATACATGTGCTGCTGTCACGATATGTTCCATGTTCCGTGGTGCCTCCAGGCCGGAATCGCTCAGCAGTGATGGGCACCTTGGCACATGTGCCCTGGGCAGCCTGCTGTGTGGATTTGTGCTTTCCCCCAGTGCCCTTCTCTCATCTTTCTTGCCACTCAATGGAGAAAAAGACAACTTTAATTCTTCTGATACTGGCTGTGAATCTGAGTGAATGTGTGCATATCCCTGAATGTCATCTGTGCTAGAAAAGTGATCTTCAAGTGGGACTCCTGCCATCCTCACAGATCTACTGCAAGAAAATGAATACATTTCTGCTTAGCTAGTCCTTCAGTGTTTCAGCCAAACTGACCTTTACTTCCATTTCCCCCCACAGGCTTCTGCCTTCTTTTTCCAGCAGTAGTATGTTTTGTCCTTGGTTGCCTCCATGGGTTTACTTCTAAAGACCTGACTGGGGTTTGTCTCTGCCCTTTTCATCATCTACCAAGGGATCAAAATTCTGTGCTTTGATTATTTCTTTTCTTCCTTCTGTTCTCTTTGCTTATTATGCTTTTGCTCTGTTTCATGTGGCAATTCTGAACTGTTGTACTTACCACCCGGAACAGGGTGTGTGGGGGGAGCTGTTCTGTCAGTCATTTTGTGTCTTAATGCAAAATAGGAAAATAGGCTTAAGGCAAGACCCTCAAAATCCCTGGGTAGCATGCTTCTAGGATAGTAACAGCAGAAATCACAATTATTGTATCAGATATTAAATGGACATAAGGGGTGAAAAGTAGGTATGTGCTGCAGTGTTTGGGTGCTTTGCTATCAGCCTGCCTTGCTGCTGGTGGTGGCTGCCTGCATTCTTCCTAGTGGGGCCCACCTCGAACCCTGCCCTGGTTTCAGCTGTAACAGTTATTTTTCCTCCTAGTAGCTGGTGCAGTGCTGTGTTTTGGCTTCAGTCTGAGAACAACGCTGATAACACACTGATGTTTTAGCTGTTGATATTTAATGCTTACTCTGATCAAGGACTCTTCAGTCTCTCATGCTCTGCCAGTGAAGAGGGACACAAGAAGCCAGGAGGGAGCAGAGACGGGACACCTGAGCCAAACTAGCCAAAGGGGTATTCCATACCACGGCATGTTATGCACAGTATATAAACTGGGGGAGTTACCCAAAAGGTACCGACTGCTGCTTGGGTAGGTCTGGGTGTTAGTCAGCGGGTGGTGAGCAATTATATTGTGCATCACTTTGTGTTTTCTGAGCTTTCATTTCTTCTCTTGTTGTTTCCTATTATTATCATTATTGTTGCTATTCTTTTATTCTTTAGTTATTGGACTGTTCTTATCTCGGCCTGTGGGGTTTACATTCTTTTGGTTCTCCTCCCCAGCCCACCTTGGGGAGTGAGCAAGTGGCTGTGTGGTGCTGATTTACTGACTGGGCTTAAACTGTGACAGACCCACAGCTTCTTTTCTGCCCTGATGTGCAACGGAAGGCTGGGAACTCTCCTGTAGCACCTTCTCTCTTCTGTCTGCTGATACCTTGTTAACTTGGTCAGGTATTTTTGATCTGAGATGGAGAGGCAGGTAAAATTAGGCAACTTGATTAGGTTGTGCAGTGGCTCTGCTCTGGGGTCAGTAACCTTCCACATGCGTGCGACGCCAGCGCAGGGCCAGACATATCCTTCACAGGATAATGCACTACAGTTCCTTTATCACTGTCCTCTAGGTTTTTTCCATAATGCATAAATACTTAGCCTTCATAGGCAGAGAAGTGCTGAGATGCTAGTAAGGCACATCATGTATGTAGCAGACAAGAAGAGGGAGAGTGAGCTAGCTTCTAGCTGGAGTTACAGGGGTTGCTCTGTTGTTTTAAGAGAGTGGTGGCTTTTTGGTAGAAGTTTCACAGTTCGCTTCTCTCCTTAAATCTTGTGCTGTTGCTGCAAAAGGGGTAAAGGGGTGGTGGTTCTTTCCAGTTGTGTAGTCTTGTCCCCTCCTTGTGCAGAGCAGGAGTAGCTGCTGGGTTGGCTGAAGGCTGATCATGGAGGTGCTTCTGGCAGGGTTGGTTTTCAGGTGGATTAATGAGCTGATGATGCTCTCCTAGATTGCCCTGAGCTGACCCTGCGAAGTGGCACACATGCCACCAGCTAACTTCATCCTTTTACCAGCTTCTGTCATCTATTTAGATGTCCTGGCAGTGTTTATGATACGAGGCATTTAGAAGTACCTGCTGAGGTAGATGAGAAATTTGGACCAGAAAAGAGCAGGAGGATGCTGAAATAGCATTTTCTTTTTCTAAAGAATCTTGTTGGTTAGCTGTCACAAATGTAGCAGCTTGGGCTATCATGGCATGCATCCCATATAAATGCAATGTTTTGTAGTTTATGTCAACCCCCTCCTCCCCACCCCCCACCGCCCGCAAAATAACCCATAGGAAAATAATGAGATTGAGATCTTGAAGGAGCTCTTTAGAAGTTTTAAAATTGCTTTTCTTTGTGTTTTAAACATACTGGTTTTAATATTTTAAGGGTAGAGGGGTTTGGTGGGTGTTGGTGTGGCGTGGGTTTTAGTGTTATTACATCAGTCTCTCTTCCCTGTAATATATTCGGGAAAGCTGCTTACTGAACAGTATTGCTTTTCTGACTATCACTTTTACATCATTAAAACTAATAAATAAAAAAATCCTTAGTCATCACACTTTTTGCACTTTTTGGTGGGGTTTTTTTTGTGGTGGGGTTTTTTTTTGGTTTTTTTTTTTTTTTTGTAAGGGCTTGGAAAAAATATACTCTTTACAGCATAATTTAGGCAAACAGAATGTCTGTATTTAAAGCTGCCTCCATTTTACAGAAGCATTTGTATGCTGGCCTGAGCTGTTCCCGAAATGTTTGGGGAAAATTCTGCCTTGAGTTTTGTACTAAACGCTGTGTTTACTAAAGGATTTCTTGATAACATCTGGTTAATAATTGAAACTCCAGTGGTCCTTGTTATGCTGGTAGTGTTAGGTCAAAAATTTGAGGTGATGAGGTGATGGAACTAGCACAGTTAATGCTTGCAGAGAAGCTGAAAGCCTAGGTTTTATATGGTGGGTTTTTGGATGGTTTTGGGTTTTTTAAGCAAGTTTTGGTATAGCTGCTGTGTACATATGAGAACATAAGCTATTTCATGTATACTTTCTCATGTAATTTTATGTATGCTGTGTATATTCTGATTTCTCCACTCCCCCCACTAAAAGCTCTCCGTGCTCTAGCGCCCTTTTTTTTTTTTTTTTTTTTTTTTTTTTTGGGGTGTATTTATCTGAAAAATTCTGTAGCCTTTTTATAAACCAGAACATCAATCCCAATTGTCAAATTTTCCTTTTCTTGTTGACAGATGATGATGTACCTGCAGATATGGTTGCAGAAGAATCAGGTCCTGGTGCACAAAATAGTCCATACCAACTTCGCAGAAAAACTCTTCTACCTAAAAGAACAGCTTGCCCTACAAAGAGCAGCATGGAGGTAACTTGTTTGTTTGATTTTTGATTGTAAAGTACATCTTACTGGTTCAAGAACAGCAAGCTAATAAGTACTTTCCTTAAGCCACCTAATGACTGAACTAACCCTTATTTATTTCATTAAAGGGTGCTTCCACTTCAGCTACTGAAAACTTTGGTCACCGAGCTAAACGTGCAAGAGTATCTGGAAAGTCCCAGGATTTATCAGGTAAATTACTTTTTGTACAAAAAAGGTGGGTGAGGAAGAAGAGGTGGAGACATTTTAACTTCACACACCCACAAACCACCCCCAAACTTACATTTCCTGTCTGTTCTCCAACCAAGAAACAGCAGTGAAAAACCAGTTACAAACTTGTTCTGAACTTCAAATTTGGAAGCATGAATTTAACCTGATTTTTAGGATCTGGTCCTTTAGCCTGCTTCGTTGCAGGCATGTTGGTTTGGGGTTTTTTTGGTTTTGTTTGGGTTTTTTATTCTCCTCAGAGTGCTGTGTAGATGTATCTGAGCTACTCTTAGAAGCAGTAATGCTGCAATGATGCAGCACTCTAACTAGGTGTATTTACCATTTCTTATGCTGATTATTGTTCCAGTATGTTGTTTAGAGGTAGTTCCAGTATATTGTTTAGAGCACCTCATTGTGGAGGGAGGCAGAGAATTTGTGTGTGTGCTTGTAAGTAAAAAAGTTACACATATACTTACTTACATATAGGTACTAACACATATATATGTATATTGTATAATAAACACATAAGCAGTATATGTGTGTATAATTATATTGTGTGTGTTTGGAGACATATTATATATGTATATTTATGCACACACACATAGGTATACATATCCTACGTGTTCTTTTTTCTGCATCACTTTTTAGTCTCTGCTGCTTTTTGTCTCCTGGCACACTCTTTAGTTCCAGATCTCTGTCACTCTTCCCTGGAAAATTAACACCAGCACTTGCAGACTCCCACTGATGTGGTTCCTGCTGCTTTTTTTTTCTTTTTTTTGTTGTTTTGAGCTTTTTGGGGTTTTGGTTTGGTTTGTTGTTTTTTTTTTTTTTTTCCCCCTTGTTTTCTTGGTTTTTTAGTTTTTGGTCCATGTCTCCCTTAACATTGTGAATTAAAACTGAGCAGCTGTCACAAGGTTTTGGTCTATTTTCATTGCTTCTGTTGAAGTCTGCTCTTTCTGGCTTCTCACCTTCTCCATAGTGTAGATTTTATCTTTCAAGCCCCCCATTAACTCTTATAATTTCAGAAAGTGTTTAAGAATCATTTGATCTCAGACTTACATCCTTGAAACAACCAGAACCAACTGAACATCGACCTGTGCCATTCTACTTCCAGTTTCATTTCTTGATTTGATATCTGAAGCCTTGTGCAAATTCGTCTTGTTATAGACTCAGTTTCTGTTGCCAGTTCTTAGGGTTTGGTTTTTTTTTTCAAGGTCATTCACTTCTGATGTGTTCTTCCTTATGCTTGTACTCAGCTCCTTGCTTTAGTGAAGGTGTGTGGTTTGAGTCCTGTGGCACAAATCACAGGATAAATGACACTGATTTCCAAAGTAATTCTCCATGCTTTGGCTGCACATTTCTTTTGTTACATTCTTGAGCTCGTGTGGGGAAAGTACAGGGATTGTGGAGGCTTCTCCAGCATGGAAGTATCAGAAGAATTGTAAACAATGATTTTGTAACTGCGCTTTTAAGATTGTATTCAAACCAGTTGCAGTCTAACAAGAGTGTCCTTCTTAACCCACTTTTTATTAATCTCTTTCCCAGTATGGATGATGGTTATTTTTTATTTTCCCAATTGAGTTACTGAAATACTCTTCTAAATTTGTACAGGTATTGATTGCAGTGAGATTTCCTGCTCACACACACACAGTTTTTGTTAGCATATATAATGATAGCTGTTGTGACTGAGTTGTAAGCATGAGAGTTTCGGGATTGCCATCAGTGGAGATTGTATATTGTCATCTGGAACATATAGCTGCTTTTTTCAGAACTGTAGATGAAATGAAAGCGTGGGACTAGAAACACAGGATCGTGTTGGTGGAGAACCATTCCTTGTCACACGGACTCTGAGTTGAGGAAAATTTGGGTGGAAATGAAAGGAGAAATGGATTCAGTTAGTTTCCAACTGGAGTAGAGCCAGTAACTGGAAAAACAGAAGACTTCCTTATTTTAGTACTGATTTCAGAATCAATGCTGTTGAGAAAGAGTTGCCATTTCAAATTGTAAGGGGGGAAAAAATCAGTCTCTTATACTGTCACAAAGAACACATTAGAATTTTGAAATACTGTTGTATTTTTTTCTACCATTTGCAGCTCTGTCCTTTGATGGACAGCAAGTTCTTCAATCTGGAGACAGAAAGATTAGTGAATATGCAGGAATTCTGGTGGGAAAGCAACACATAGAAATATAGAAAATAGAGATTTTAAAATACAAAAAAATACAGAAACCAATAATTTAGTCAAGAAATAGGTGTGATGGAGCTGTGCTGCTTACATCACAGGTGACGGGTAAACCTCCAAATTCAGCATTTGTTTGACATCTGTAGAAAACATTTACAGCATTTAGATCTTATTGAACCAAATATTTGTTTTATATGCTAATACAGTATTGATTTACGGAAGGATTTCAGTTCAGTACACTCTGACAGTTTCCTTGCATTACCTGAACTGTAAATGTGTGCTTCTGCTTTCTGGGGTATTTCAGTCTTCACTGCCACTTTTCATGTCATTCTAAGCCAGGGTTTTAATCATTTGATGTACTCTTCCTTTTTGTTTATTACTGCATAGGTGCCTCCCTTGCTTGCTTTAAAATCTCTACATTTACATAACCATTTTATACTGGGCAGTTTTTGCTGACTTTTAACCATCTTTGGAAGGCTTCAGTTCAGAGACAGTTTCTTTCTTTTCTCTGAACTACAGAGTTTCAGTAGGTACCGAGAACCCTGAGTTACTGGATCACTCATTGATTATTCTGTACATTAGATACATGCACAGCTCATAGTTCACAGAATTTACTGCCTCTTAAATTTATTTTTAACTTTTCCTATTGATTTGTAAGGTATATTTCCAAGAATACTGCATGCTCTATTTTCTGACATATTTCTACTTAATAAGAAAGTATTTTTACTAAATGCCTCCTTATGGAACAAAAGCTATTTGTCTCCATCTTCTCCATTAAAATGGACATAAAAGGTATCTATGCAAGACATTACTTACAATTTGGGATTCATGGAATAGCATTCTTAGTCTTTGCACGAAGAAGGTAAGTCGCTTTCAGGCAGCTTTCTCTGCCCTTTGTCTTGGTATTACTATCACTAGTTTCTATTTATTAAATGGTCAAAATCGAAACTGAATTAACTTCACACATATCCTGTGGAAACAGAAGGGCATAACCAGCTGTGGTTCTAATTTTCAATTGTCTAGTATATTAGCACTTTATTAAAATCATAAATATTTCAACTCTCAACGTACGTTAGGGCGAAGATAAAGATTGGTGATTATCTCTTCCACTTTGTTTTTATTTTTTTTCTTGTCTATTTTCAACACTTCCTTGAAAAACTGATAATTTTATTACTATTTTTTTAAAGTGAGAATATGCATTTATATGTATTTAACCTTCACTTTGTCAATAGGCATAAAACTGTCAGGAGTAGCAGCACATTTAAGTTTCTGATTTGGTGGCCAGAGAAACCTTTAAAACTATTTTGGCTTATTTTTGTAAACTGGGAGGAAGAACATGTTGAAGGCATCCTGGCTTTGAGAGGTTACTTAAAAGATACCCAAAGGTGAAATGTGAATTTATAAAACTAAAGCATGGAGTTCTCTCTTGGACCCAGATGATATTCAGGACTTCACGTTAAGAAGTTAATTAGCTTTTTCAAATGATACTGGAGAATTCTACCTAGTAATCACTATATCAGTGATTTGAGTGGAGAGATCTTAAATCAACTCCTGCTTCTTAACTGAGCAGAAGGGCAACTTAAACCCTTATTTCTATGGATTTTGGATAAAGGTGGGTGAGGATAGCAAACACGTCTAAAATTATTGTCTTCATTTTGCAAGTAGTGCCTTGGCTTTCGAGTAAATACAACTTGAAAAGTTTCAGAGGCTAGGAGAGCTTATTCTGGCTTTATCTGTTTATTATAATTGCAAGAAGGTTTTTGACACTTTCAAAGTTGGTGCTCCCTCTTTGTAGTAAGGAAACGCATCTAGATTTCAATTTTCATCTTGTTATAGGCCTTAGAGACTGAACTGTTGAGCAGTGGGAGGCACTACACTAGTGAACTTTCCCCTTCAATAAAAGAATAATCAAGGTCCTAACATTTATAAACTTAAAGGAAGGAAAAATTCTGCAGCTCATTTGGGGAAGTAACTGATTGTCTTGGGAAGAAGATGAGATTGTATGCCTCAGGGATTTGTGTGTTAAAAGGAGAAGACAGGTCATGGAAGGCTTGTGAGGATTTACTGCCTTGCATTCACAACATTGCATTTCAGCTTGTGAGACAGTGGAAGACTATATCTCCACATCGACCTGGAGAGCTACCAGAAAAAGATGAATTCAGAAGCAATGTCCAATTATCCTGTGATGCATTTCAAGGGTTATTAGGACTGTAGAATGAATTGCTGCTGCCTGTTTGACACAGGAAATAACTTTTGTATCTCCAGTGGAAAAGGACCTTTTAAAGCCAACATTGATTATGTGCGTAACATTTTTGGTGATGCCCAGCCATGCTCACCTCATGGACTCTTGCTATATGCTCCCCAGACTTTGGGCTCCTGAGGTATCTATTGAGCATGATGCCTTTCCAGACTACTTGCTTTTTATTTGTTTTGCTAGCTTCCTGTCTTCAGTCTGGCTTGTAAGCTGCTGAAGGGAACTGTCTTTGCCAGCTTCTGGACATTCATTCCTGTGTTCTTTCTTGTGCCTATGCTAACACTTCTGTAGTTTGCAGTGAACTACAAGGAGCTTACCCATTTGTTCGGATGGGTAAGGATGAGGAAAAAAAATCTGCTTTACTCTGCCATGGTCAGTGCTACCAACTTAAAGGGTGCTTTGGGAGCTCATAGCTGTGGGCATGTGGAATGGTGATCCCTATCCTTTTTGTCCAGTGTAGATTTTTGCTCAATTGAAGAAGCCTGTACCTATAGCTTACAACCATAAGATGTATTACTGTTGAGAGCAGCCATCAGTCCATTGGATAGGAAGCATCTGTGAGGAAACCAGTATTTGTGAATCACCAAGGTGATACTCATACAATGGTGCAGCAAGAACAGGTTCAGGGAAAGTCACTGGAAACTCAGTAGTATTTCAGCATTTTTGCTAGCTGCTCTGACCACACATGTAAGCACAAGACACTGGAAAAACAGCTTTAATAGATTCTTTGTAGTACACAGATTCTGGTGATGTGACCTACAAGACCACAGTTCAGCCTCTTTGTAACAGCCACCATTCTGGTCCTTGCAGTTCATATCTTCACAGTCTTCTAGCTGGAAATACCATGGTTATTCATGCTGCTTTGCCCAAGGAAGACACAGGGCTTATCTCCCTCTTTTTTTTTTTTTCTTCTCTCTCTCTTTATTTATTTATTTATTTATTTATTTAATTTTTTTGGAATCTCACATGGAAACTAATTTTCAGAATGATTCTTCCCTCAAATCTAGTAGGTTGTCTTTAAAGGGTCACTTTAGTAGTCTGTAGAAGCCAGAATCACAAATCTATTGCTCCCTAGGTTCAGATGTTCCAGGAAAAACTGTATAATACAAAGGATGTAATTGCATTATGAACGTAGCAGGAGCTTTTAATGCCTTCCGTACAAATCTTCTAACTTTGGAAGCTGTTCTGGACAGTTCTGCCTGAGAAAGGATCCTAAAGACAACAACCAAACAAGTGCAGAGAGACCTCTACTGCTGTGAAGATACCTGCCACAGAAGGGTCTTGGGAGAGCACTAACTGCAGATGGGGATTCCCTATATGAATTGTTGTATGTAGAGCATGCATGTGCCCAAGAGCAGGGGTCTAATGAAATGCATTCACATTACCACACATGATACAGGAACGCTGCTTCCTCAGACCTCTCTCAAGAAATACATCTGGGAAGGCTAATGCTGCTTCTAGCTTAGATTTTTCATTTTGAAAGAGAGTATAAAGAGAGTAAGTGGAAGGAGGAGACTCAAACTATTGCTGGCTTCTGGTTCCCTGCATCCCATCCTGCATCCCTGAAGATGTTCCTCTTTCCTCATGTTCATTGGGGAGGAAAAGGATAAATTTTATTAGTAGCTTTTTGAGATGATCACTGTTTCTGAGTAAATTCTTCTGTGTTTAAAAACATTTACAGAGATTTTGATGTTGAGATTTATTATTATTACAACTGCTATTATTATTATTACTACTATTATTATTGCCACAACAAAGCTAATAGTGAAGAGCCAGTTCATCTCTGGAACGTGCACAGTAGCCTTCTTAATGTCTGCCATTGTATGCACATTGATTCCTCCAATAGAAAAGGTGAATTAAACATTTTTGAAACAGACTATAATTTCTACCTGAATCCAGAGTCAACTGTTTGCCTCTTTTATGCCTTTAGATTTAGATGAAAATGTACTTCAAAAACCAAAAAAAAGCTGCTTTGAGATCATTGGTGTTTTAAATGGGATCCTTTCACATGGCATATTGGTGATCTGTTTTAGTCAGGGTTTGGACTGGTTAAATATGTCAATGATCTTACATATATTACTGTTCATTAGCAGCACCTGCAGAGCAATATCTTCAGGAGAAGTTGCCAGATGAAGTGGTTCTAAAGATCTTCTCCTACCTGCTGGAGCAGGATCTCTGTAGAGCAGCTTGTGTATGTAAACGCTTCAGTGAGCTGGCTAATGATCCCATTTTGTGGTAAGTGAAATGCTATTGCTCATTATCTTGAGGAAAAACTAGCTGTGCTGCATGAAATGTCAGTACAATAGAAAAAATGATATGTTGGTTGCAATTAGCTGATTTAAAACCAATTGTATTTTAATACGTCTGGTTTACTTAAGCGTTATTTGTTACTTAGGTATGTCTGGTTATCTGTGTTAAGCAGTAAAACTTTTATTTGTCTAGTAGTGTAGATATGAGTGAAATAATGGCTGTTTTAAAAATCAGTGAGGCATTCCTTCAGTAGCCACTTCGTTCCTTCTTTCCCTCTAACCTTTTTCAGGCTTCTGTGGGGATTGTGTTGATGCAAAAGAATCAACACACTTCTTAATGTAAGATGCAAGTGTTATCCAGTGTTACTTAGATGGCTCGTTTGGTTTGATTTTTGTTTCATTTAATGGTTGGATACTCAAGCTGGTTTTCCCCCATATGAATCCATCCTACCTATGGGTTACTAAGAGCTTGGATAAATGGGATCTAAATTTGTATTTTTTATTTTTTTTAATAAGGGAAAAAATAGCAGATGTTTCTTAGGCTTTTATTTTTATAAAGAATAAAATTTAAAGAATAAGAATAATATTTCAATATAACATCACAAAAATGCATTCCCCCTATCCTCTGTCTTTTACTGTCCTAAAGACAGTTTTGGGGATGTCTTGCCAGATGAATTACAACTTTGAGATTCAGTGCAATCCTGTAAGTCTGGGCTTAATATCAGCAGGCTCAGACATTGCTATTATTTGTATTTTGGCACCAATCAAAAGAATCCAATTGCTGTGTGCTGTTTTCTTCTTTTTAAGCCACTGTAATCTGTCCACTGATGAACTCTTCTTGAAATACAGTGCATAGTTTGTTCTCTGTGAATGCATTTTATTTTTTTCCAGCCTTTTTTTGGCAAGATAAGGAAGAGGTGGTGGCACGTTTTGTCTTAAGTTTTGTTATTCATATGCTATTGGCTTTATTAAGTGTTAAAGTAATGCTGTAGTTCATATACAGTTAGAATCTGATTCCACAAACAGTGTAACTAACTGCTTAAATTTCATCATGGCAATTGTATGTTGAAAAGTCTTCTGCTTAGATCATGAAACACATGTCAGGATTTTCTTACAAAAACACAGAAGTTGGTCTAACAGGGAAATAAATGTTTTGGAAGTGTTAAAGTGTTTGGTAGTGATCTTGGTCAAATTCACTGTCACAGACTGGCAAACACTATTGAGAAAACCCAGTTTTTAACATTTGATGTGTTACTAAAGCAGAAAAGTAATCAGAAATACATTAATTTTGTTTTCTGCTTTATACTTCTGCTCAGGAAAAGATTGTATATGGAAGTATTTGAGTACACTCGTCCCATGATGCATCCTGAACCTGGAAAATTTTATCAGATTAATCCGGAAGAATATGAGCACCCAAATCCCTGGAAAGAAAGCTTTCAGCAACTGGTAACAGTAGTATTCATTTATATTCCAATTTAAAGATGGTTTATTCAAGTAAGAACCCCAACTTTTGAATTGTGGCTGATAATAGTAACTATTTTGGGTTTAGTCTTTTGGATGATGGGACTGAGGAGGTAGGGAGAGATCCTTATATTGTGTTATGCAGTAGGGGGTTATCTGAAGTTACTTCCTGGTTTGAGGAACACTTTAGGGAGACACATCACGGTAAAGTGGAGCACTTGAGCATCCAGCTCTTCTATCTTGGGTATTCCTCATGTTTTGCATCACAGTAATTTTGTGGAAGAGCTTGTCATGGTCTGTGGTTTGCAAATAAACTTCAAATACATTGTTGCTGTCATATATTACTAAACTAGTGTGCATGCTGGTTGTCAGATTCATATGCATCTTCTCTAGTAAACCAAACAGTGTATTAATAATATCACTTAGGCTTAAATAGTGATTTACAGCTGATGTGACTGGAGCTAAACAAGTTACCTTTAAGGCACGTGATTGAACCTCTAATCCAAAGTCTCAAAGGTATTGTGAAAATGGCTCGACATAATACATGAAAAACACAAGTAAGGGAAATAAGTATCCAGGTGAGTGTATTATACAATGCTATGTGTAACTGGTTAGTGAAATTCTGAAGCTTGTTAAAGGCAAGGTTCTTTGTTCTGTACTCCATCAAAAGCAAAGTTTTCCCTTGCCACAGAAATGCAGTTTGTTTTGTGATAGAAAATCAAAAGATGAGAATGAGAACACATGCTGTGGAGCGGATAAGGTGCAAGAAGCTTTTCAGTCACTTCAGAGGCTTGTGGCTGTGTAAGTAGGTTAGCTTCTTGGCTTAGTCGATCACTTAGGCTCAGACTTTTACTGGTGGTGCCATTTTGAATTGGGTGCCTAATGTGGGAGGTCAGAATATGGTCCTTAGTCCCTGGAACAAACTGATACCAGCAAATGGCTTGTGAATTAGGGAATTAGTAGATCTCTTGTCTGTGCATCCACCTGTCTGCAAGCTTAAAAACTATTTTCCTTGTTTCAGTACAAAGGAGCACATGTAAAGCCAGGTTTTGCTGAACACTTCTACAGTAATCCTGCAAGATACAAAGGAAGAGAAAATATGTTGGTATGTTTCTAAAGCACTCTTAAGAATATTTCTATGTCTTTGCATGGATATTTCCCTCTAAACCTTTCCCTTTTCTTCTAGTATTATGATACTATTGAAGATGCTCTTGGTGGAGTTCAAGAAGCTCATTTTGATGGACTTATCTTTGTTCACTCTGGTATATATACTGATGAATGGATATATATAGAATCTCCAATCACCATGATCGGTGCAGGTATTTAATCTTTGTCTCAAAGTATGACTTGTGTTAATTACCACCTCAATTGCAAAGATATTCTGGTGTGTTAAATATCCAGTATAAATGTCCATCTTTCTTCATCAGCCTAATAAATAAGAATTTTCTGTACAAGTGTCACAAACTAAAAAGTAGCTGATGCTTCAGACTGAAGTGGCAGTGTCTGCTTGTTTGTTCTTGGAATAACTTATTTTTTATTTCATTAGGAGAAACAAATGAATTTGTCAGGAATTATACTCAGTTACATGGCTGCAGTTGAAATTTTCAGGTGGCTCTTAGGAAACTTGTTTATATATAACCTATCTCCCGAGTAGAATCCAGCAGTGGGAGCAAGCCGAAATTAGAATCTGTCCCATTTTCCTTCAGCATCTTAATTCCATCTCGAGGAAGGAAATGAGAGCATCCAGCAGAAAGATTCTGAGACAGGAAGTTCTTTTCTTTGTTCCTTTGAAGGAGAACCTTTGTGGAGAAGGAAGTGAGACTTTTGGAATAGGAAAAGTTTAGGAAGTTGGTATAAGCTAATATACCTGGCTGCAAAATGTGATGCTTGTGGAGCTGTTAGCTTTTCCTGTCCCTACTCCGAGCATGCTAATCCCCAATAGCATGATAGCATGGTAAGAATTTTGCCTGTCTTAATGTCTGGTAGAAACCTTGGTTAAGGGTTCTCAGACCTCTTGCTCCCGTGGTAACCCAGAAGTTACTTGTCTACTCCCTGCTTTTTCTGACATTCTGTCTGGGTTGGGGCTTTTTGGTTTGGTTTGGGTTTGAGGTGGTGTGTTGCTTTTTGTGGGGTTTGGGGGGGTGTTGTTAGTGAGGGTTTTGTTGGATTTTGCTTGTTTTTTGTTTTTTCCAAGTCTGTCTTTTCACGTATCTATCTGTTCTGAATACCGGCTGCTTTGTTCTTTAGCAAGCCTATTCTGGCACTTGCCTGGGTTTCACAGCCTTGGCAGCAAGAACAGTTTTGAGCAATGCAGTCAGATTCTTCCAGCGTTAGCCTTAAGACTTGTCCCTGCAGATCTGCAAGGTGCAGCTGTGTTAGTACTGTGTTAGTTTGTCAGCTCATGGCTACATTTCTGGAGCTCACAGCCTGAACTTCCCTGCTTATAGTGCTTTGGTTTGTACTGTGGAGACATTTTGGAGCACAAACTGGATTCCTTTTGGATGAGACTAATCTGAGACATGTTCCTGGAATACTCTTACTGCTCTCTAGTAGTTGGTGTACATTCAGTCAGAGGGACCAGGCTAGGACTTCTCCAAAGTCAGTCTCTCTTCTACCGTCCCTGTGCAGCAACACTCATGGTGTGGATGTCTGATCCACAGCGCTAGCTCACTCTGTAGTGCCACTCTTGTCATGCTGCAGTGCTTGCTAATGCAGACATGGCCTTAGACAAATAACAACATAACCCCAGCATCTGTTTTCAGATGACAGTTATAGATGCCAGTACAAACAGGGCAAGTTGTATTCCTGAAGTGCTTAAAAATCCAGAAGAAACTGGATCAGCACAGACCTGGGATATAAAATTTCTCTATTACTTCATGAAACTTGAAACCACATCTTTGATATCTGGTTGAACTTCTGCATGTTCTCAGGCTCCTTTTAAGTTTTGAAAGGCTCTCTGCTTTCTCTTCCACTGGAATTAACTAAGTTACTCAGAAAAACAGTTATTTTAACTACAATTCTTTAGAAGCAAGGGATCTGCATTGTGTATTTTTGTAACAAAATAGCTGTCTTGGGGAACAAAACCTCCAAGACGAATCCAGAAATGCTAGATGTATTTATATTTCAGCTTCTGGCGCTGCTGACTCTTCACTTCCTCAGACTTTCTCCACCGAGTGGTGAGTGACATTGTAGAGGGAGTCAATTTTCATTTGTCTGGAAAAGAAAACAAATTAAAATGAACCACTAAGCCTTGGAGAACTCCCTCTTCTCTGTTCAGTCTGGCATGCTTTTCAGAATGGTGGGATTAAGGCAGCACCAAATGTCTCTGCAGTTCTACTCAAATTTCTTTAATAGTTTCTTCTACTGACTTCTGAAGAAGCACAACATCATTAGAAAGGGAGTTTTGCATACCTCAAGCTTTCAAGAAGCTTCTGCTTTCTCATGCTAGCAAAATGTTCTTGCAGAATAATGCCTGGTATTCTGGGTTTGTTGTTCTATTGAAATTTGGGATTGTTGATTTCTTTCCTTTAATATCTAGAGTGTCAGATTGCAGGAATACAAGCCTTCCGTGGAGTGCTCATCTCATTCTAGATATAGAGTATCTCATCCTAATAGCTGAGTTTTAACACTTGTACTGACATGTGTCCTGATCTGAGAATCTTCACTGATTATGTGTTTTCTGTATTTTTAGGAGATACAGTTTTCATTTTCCCCCTTTATTTTCTATTTGACTTAATGTGCAAGTAAAAAAGGGATTATCAAAGGATTCTCTAATCAAGAAAAAAATACTACAAACAATTAGAAGAGTTATTGTAATTCTAAAGGTAGAAAAATCTAAAATGAAGACTGTCATAATTAGGGTTTTGGTGATTTTTTTTTTTTTTTTGAGTGCCAGGGAACCTCTTTAAATACCCATTATGCATCTTTTTATTGAAAATTATATTTTGGACTAGTTTAGAGCTGTGTTCTTTGCTGTATATTTTACAGACTGCAAGATCTAAAAGGGCCTCTGCATTTTTTGCCTGGTAAAATTGAACAGGGTCACAGCTGTTTTCTGCAGAATCTAGTTATTTTTCTATTAATGCACTGAAAAGTGAAATTGTTTTAATCCTTTTGAGGAATAGAAGAATTCTGAGGCAACATCCAGTTAATTTTTAATTCTTTAGGTAGTCTCTTATTACATATTTTCTGTTGAATTATTTCTAGTGCTAAGTGAATAGTGGTATGAAGCAGAGCTAGACTACCTTAAAATATTTGCAGCACTGCAGTAATGAAAGCAGAGATCTGCCTTTTAGATAGTGAGAACAAGCTGGATAATGATGTAAACGTTGCTTCATTCTGACTGGCACCTTTCTGCCCGAGTGATAAAGAACAGGACATACCACTTGTCTGTTGACACTAGTACAGACAACAGAAAAGCGTCTGCTCATGAGAAATCCTGTGTGTGGGCTCTTCAATAAAATGCAGAATTTAGGGCAAATAGTTGGTCACATTTGTGTGACTCAAGTTGGGAATGGTTGGAAATTGCTATCAGATAAGGTACTTGCTGTAATATTTTTGCATTTCATGTATTGAGGAAGGCTTCTTCTGGCTTGCATATTTAACGTGCAGTTTTGAATCAAACTACCTTGCTTGTGAATGAGTAGCATTGAATTTATACCGATGTGAGGCCGTTGTTACTTTGTGCTCCCTCTTCTGGCTGTTGCATACCAATGTCAACATTTCCTTCCTTTGGATTAAGGATAAAGAATAGAGCAGAGCCTCGCTATTAATACAGGAAATTGAATTGCATGTTGTGGGAACTTGCAAAGGGACCACTTTGAAACCTTGTGTACATTCAGAAGTATAGCTCAATCTAATTTTGTAAGATTTTTCTTCTACAGAATGAGGATATCAATTCAAAACTCTGAATCTTACATTTGAGGAGTATGGGGAGGTCAGTTGTAGGTCATGGGCAGATTCCTTAGTAGTTCTTTAAATTGGTTCAAATTAGTGTTGGAATGTATGTATTTAGCTTTTATTAAAGGGTTTAGAATACCAAAATAAATTGAACTTAGTAACAGAATTACAGTGCCTCTAGGCTGGTATCCATGTTTAAACTGGTAATACAGTTTGTGATAAGGAATAGTCAAAAACTAGCTCTGTACAAGAGAAGATTTTTCTCCTGGTTCTAGATACTAAATTGATGCAAGATTGTCTTAGACTAGTTTCTTCATTGTCTTCAAAACTTTCTGTTTTAAGGTTTTTCTGACAAGAAGACTGTTTATATGCCAAGAATACTGTTCATTTTCCTTTGTTGCTGTGGACAGAATCTGTAACTCTTCTGAGGATTTCTTTTCAGTGACATAAACTAAGATTTAATAAATGTCTTTTTTACAGCACCTGGAAAAGTAGCAGATAAAGTTATAATAGAAAACACTAGAGATTCCACCTTCGTTTTTATGGAAGGTTCTGAAGATGCCTATGTTGGATATATGACAATCAGGGTAAGAATCTCAAACTTCAGCAGAGTTCTTAATAATTTTATTTTCATGCCTGAGCAGTTTAAAGAAATGCTACATTGCTGTGTTGTCTTCCTTTTTCAGTTCAACCCTGATGACAAATCTGCTCAGCACCACAATGCACACCACTGCTTAGAGATCACCGTGAACTGCAGCCCAATTATAGATCACTGTATTATTCGAAGTACTTGTACGGGTTAGTGGGCTTTTAATTGTTTGTCATTAACACTGTGTTTCAAGTTCCTAAACTAACCAGGGCACATGGAAGCAGCATACAAATTGATTATGATCACTATTGCAAGAGTTCGTTTTTTGGTGCAGGTGTTTAGTACAGGTCTGCAAGCAGTTTTTGTCTGGAAAAGGTGTTATTACAGTGACTGCTTTGCATCCAAGACCTTTGTGATAATGTATACTCGGTCTTCTTTTTGAATGAGTTTGGACTCTGGGCGGTTAGCTTAAAACCTGAAAAGTGACAGTTCATAAAAACTTACCTGGTTCTTACATAAATACAGTTGTAATTGGCAGGAGAGGGAATTTGAAGGGGGTGCACATGGGACTTTCACATTAGGTTCTTTGTAATATGCAGTATTTGGGTTGATGGCATGAAACAGTCATGAGCTGTAACTGCTAAGTTCAGTTTCCTGTTAAGAGTGGAATGATTCAACATACTCAGCGTATGAGTTTCTGTACAGCAGAAGAAATCCATGGTGTGGAAAGACAGACTCATTTCGCTATCAGAGATAATGAGGAACTTATGTCGCCTGATTAGGAGAACACTGGTAGTCCAGATTCGGGAAAGAAAGGGTCAGAGACAGTGGAAGTGAGAGGGTGGATGGCAGTTCAGTCTTTGGCAGGAGGACATGACAATTGGCAATCACTGCATGCACAACACGGCAAGTTTAACGTATTTGAACACAATCAGATGAAATGGAGTTGGAGTGTCAGAAGGAAGAGGTACAGGAGAGTTAAGATACTGAGTCTTTGCATGGAAGCAGCATTATGAACTTTATACACCTAAGTTCAGCTAGTGAAATGGAGTGGATCGACACAGCAGGCTGTGCATAAAGGTTCTTCAGCTCAGTATACAGGCAAGGAAACAAAGGAGATGGTCCACAAGATAATAAACCCTACACTTACCTAGTGTCAACTTTGCAGGAGGGAATTCTGCAGAGAACTGTAATAAGAATGGTAGAAGGACATCTTATCTGTGCCTTGCAGAGGAAGATGTGCTCTTTCTTGGAGGTTTCAGGCTATAAACTACACTTTTGGAGAAGGCAGCTCTGCACTTCAAATCACTGTCTGTTCTATTGGAGGCATTAAGGGCTAATATGCGAAAGTGCTAAACAAGAGGAATGAAGGACAGCTAGCTGCTCTCAGTGTCTTGAGTTCTTTATTTAATCCTAAATACTGGGAAATTGAAGTATACAAAGAAATATATACTGTTGGCTCCTATATATCAATATTGGAGACCCTCATAACAAACAAGAGGAATTAAATTTGTTTCTTGGATCACATTCAGCTTCATTATAAAAGGAGTTTGAAGAGCTGCATGGCTTCATATTGAAACGTGCTTATAAACACACTAGTAGGTCTTGATGGTTTTGTGAAAATCATTTATTGAAATTAAGCTTTGATTAATTTTCTTTTTTTCATGACCACTTCATTATGGGAGACTCTTCCTGAGAATTTTGGACTTTTGCCCTCTTCAATACTCTGGATTTCTGAATGTTTGCTACATTGAATTGTTGTTTCTCTTCTCCAAAGTTAAAATTTCTGGTCAATTTTGGAGGCTGGGTGTAGGCTGTACTATCATCACTTATTGATTATTAATTTATATTGACTTTTTTAATCCTACCAAGCCTTGCTATAACCTACTCAGGAAGTACTGAGTGTGTGTAAAAAGGGAAGAAGGAATGGCAGGCTGCCAGAAAGGCATTTACTGTTTTCAGTGACATCTCTGAAGTATTGATCCATAGCGTTCAAAATTTTCTAGCACGCGCTTGATACCCTTCCTGTAGATCTCCAAACTGCATTAAAGCACATTTTTACATTGATATATGTAAAGTTATTAATGTATGTAATACGTAAAGATGGGAGCTATGTCAGTGATTTAAGCCGGAGACCCCTTGCTGCCAGTCCAAAGCATCTTTGAAATACTTATGAATAAAGTTGAAATGCATAGTTTAAATGCAAGATACTGAGTCTAAAGGTTCTGTTGCATCTATTGCAAGAAGAAATCTGTATTAGTCCTCACCTTGACAGATAATAGTAGTGGTGGATGGCACCCCACTAAGTATTGCTGAAGTGTGTGCAATCATTATATTCTGAGTAAACAAAATAAAGCCTAAACCAGTAATACATGTGCTTGGTACACTAAAAGGACCGATTTCACACAAATAAGCAGAATGTGATGGAGGAATGAAGTTAGAGCACCACACTAGCTTCCAAAAAATCCACAGTTGCTTGGTATCACCAAAATAGGTAGAGGAAAAGGGAGCAAAAGCAATTATGAAATACAAGGAATGAGAAATTACTACCAATTAATATAAATAGGAAAATAGGAATTGCAGGAAAGCATGGGATACCACCACCCCCACCCTTCCTTCCTTCCTTCCTTCCTCCCTCCTTACCCCCTGAGAAGAACTTGATAAACAAGACAAGATGTAACATCTGTCTAGAAGAAACTGCTTGTGTCTTGTCTTAGGAAACAAAGGGAGTGAGAGCAGTGATGCTAATCCATCATAGAACAGAAGAATTTGAATGGCAAAGTGTTGTGTAACTTTTGTTCCATATTTAATGAGAATAGGCAGGAATGATAAATGTGTTCGTACCCTAGAGGGATAATGAAATATGTTCCACTCTTGACAGTAACCGTGGCTGAGGTTAAACAGCTGTAAGAAAAGACACTCTAAAATCATGCAGGAGTTTAAAAAGAACTGGCCAAGAAATCTTCTGGGCTCCTATTGTGTATCAACAGTAACTTGAAACCTGGGTGCGACGGCAGTGTATGTCCCAGGGTGGGGAACATCAGCACGGGGGAGACCGAACGGGATGAAGTATGGCAGGTAGTTCTGCTTACTGCTCCTGGGTAGGACAAGGAGGTAGGAAAATTTAGGACTGAAAAAAAATGAATGTGTGTTTACAGCAAGTTATAACAGTTGCATCACACCATCGGTATTGTTGATGACTGACTGACTGACTAAAGGAAGGTAGCAGTCCTGGTATGATTGCACAGATCCTTCAAAAATACTTGACTTCAGTGTGTAGTGCCTTAAAAGATTAGAATTTTACAGAATTACCAGAGCACATATTAAATAGATGAAAATTAACTTTCAGGGTAAATATAAATGGCTTTTTTGTGGCTATTTCAAAGATGACTTCTTGACTTTAGGCCATTTATCAATGACTTGCAGAGAAGAAATAAATGCATATTGATGAGGCTTGTAGACAATGAAGACTTAGGGCTGAGGGTATTCTAAATAACCAGGAGGATGTGTTGCTGCCTTTTTGGAAGGCATCCTCTCAAACAATATTCACATTACTGTGAGTAAGTGTGAAGTCAGTTATACTCACAACTTGGTTTTGTTCTTAGTTTTAAGGGATAAACCTCTCTCCTGCAAAGCTGGAGAATCTTGGGAAAAGCTGAAAGAGTTGTTGTGGCTAAAGTTCTAAATATGAGCCCTCCTGCAGTTAAGTGGCTAAAAGAACCCATGTGAATCTTAGTTACAGCAGTGGGAATACTGAGCAGAAGTAGAGAGACCATATTACGCCTCTGCTTAGTCCTGCTTCAGAGTAAAGTGCTCTTTCCTGGTGTCCATAGCAACATGTGGAAAATTTAGAAACAGTTCCATGAAAAGTCCTTAAAAGATAAAGCAGAAAAATTTGGTTGTCATGAAAAACATACTGACTGCAATTTGTGACTTGCATCAAAGGAGAAGGCTGAGGGACTAAATTGCTTGCACTAAATATGTACATGCATTGGGAATGGCGCAGACTAGTAGAAAGAGAACCAGGAACTGGGTATTAAAGCTAGAGGAATTCAGATCAGCAATTACAGTGGACATTAACAGGATAGCAACCCTGTCACAAGCTAACAAGCTTCATGGTGGTTTCTCAGTTGTTTGAAATACTCAAATCAAAATTAAATGTGTTTCTAAAAGATACACACTAGAATTGAAGCAGGAATTAATTCAGACAATCATTATAGATTGTATTATTCATAAGGTCAGACTTGACAATCAAAATAATTTCTTTAGGATTAAAAAAAAACCCCTCAGTAAATGAGTCTATGAATTATTAAAGTACAGTCTTTGTGGTTCTGTGCTAGAAGGTATTACGAAAACTGACTAATAGGGCAGGTACTGGCTTGCTTATGAAGTAATGTTTAATTGTGGGTAAGGTGTGTGTTACATAGGCGAGATACCCCAGGATGAGCTCTGACCTTTCTGAAATCACTGTGAATCCACAGTTTGTTTTTAGTGGCTGCAGAATTTCATGTTTTCTTATTTCATGGAGTTTAGGGAATTGAGCTGAGCTGATGAAGCCCTGAGCACTTTGAGTCCTTGATGCCTGCAAGGAGTTTGTTTTCTGGGTGATGGTATGGTATCTAAAATGATCCAAGGAGCTTTGCAATTCGGCTGGGAAGAGACCTCTTGGTTTCTGATGTGTGTGTAGTTTTGTACTCAAGATTGTGCCATTTGTATCCTGCTCTTTAGATAGACAGTGTGTCTTTGTATGCTACAGAAATACTATTTGTTTGGGCTCTTGGAATTACGGGGTTAGGAAAGTTTGAAGGAAGTAAAATAAGGCAGTAAATACAGAATTTTATTGTATTTCTGTTGTCCTTTGGTGTGAACAGTCAGTATACAGGCAGCCTAACACAGGGAAATAAGTGAGTGACAACTGTCATAAGCATGAGTTAATATATAAACTACTGTCTATTCTGGCAGTCATATGCAGCTGCCCCTTGCAGAGGGATTTTAAAGCAGTTCCTACCTCGATTTTTGCCTCTGCAAGATGATGACATGTGTTTTCTGCCTGTGGCTTGCAGTGCTTTGGCGCTGTGCATGCCGAGTCCTTTTGAAATACCAGTTCACACTAACTTTTCTTGCAAAAGCACTGCCAGACTATTTATAAATACACTCTGCTTTGAAGCTATGGTAACTGTGCTGTTTTCTTCCAGTTGGCTCTGCAGTATGCGTTAGTGGCCAAGGAGCTTGTCCTACTATTAAACACTGTAACATCAGCGACTGTGAAAATGTTGGACTTTATATTACAGACCATGCACAGGTATTTTTCAATGTCAGTTTCTTCACTCTGATAAAATTGTTCACTAGTGCTCTTCAATCCTGCTTTAATTTCCATCTTTATTTCCTAGGGAATATATGAGGACAATGAGATCTCCAATAATGCGTTAGCAGGGATTTGGGTTAAAAACCATGGAAATCCCATTATCAGACGGAATCACATTCACCATGGACGTGATGTTGGCGTTTTCACTTTTGACCATGGCATGGTAACGTATATGTTTTCCTTTGAAGAAAGAAATATAGGTATATCATAGCTAGTTTTCCTTGTCATTGAAGAAAGGTTCAAAAAAGGTGCTTTTACATGTGGACAGATATTTTAAAATATGCCTACTGTTCTTCTCGTACCCTTCAGTGGGTGACTTCACTTTAAAGACATTTTTAGCTGAAAGAGGTTTAAGAAAGGGTTTTGCAGTTGATTGGCAGCCTGTTACATCAAATTATGTTACAGTGACAAAATACCTCTTGAAATAGGATGTAAATGGTGGGCTTACATTTACACTATCACTGCATTCCTTTTTCTTTGAAACAGAATGAAAAATAAGGTGCTGGAAGATTTAAAAAGGAACTAAAATGCTCTGTGGAGTCTTAGTCTTACTTTCATGTTAAATCTCAAACAGGGTATGTCCAGCTTCTTTGGGAAAAAGACTTTTCTAGCATGGAGTTATTCTGGAATTTTAACACAGAATTTCCTTGCAGAATTCAGGCTTTCTTTCATAAAAGATGTTGTGGGTTTTTCTTTCCCATGGATGAAGGTGATAATTTCCGTATACCTGTAAAGTAGCAAGTAATGAGTTTGCATAGCCCTTGAAATAAACAGAAAGGATTTTTGCCACTGAAATATATTATTATTATTGTTGTTGTTATTACTATTCCCTGGAATTGTTCCAGGCCAGGTTGAACAGGGCTTGAAGCAACCTGGTGTAGTGGAAGGTGTTCCTGTCCATGGCAGGGAGTTGGAACTAGATGATCTTTAACGTCCCTTCCAACCCAAACCACTCTATGATTCTGTGCTTTTATTTGCTGATATATTTTAGGATAATATTCTTCATGTCTTCCTAACAGTGCCAAATCATTGTTTATCCTGCTTGAATCACAAAGTCCCAGTTCCCCCCACCCAGCTGGCAAAAATGACTAGTTTTCTTCTAGTCGTTCTTAAAATGGCAGATCTTTAAGGATGCTTTCCATAGAGTACCAGAGGTCTTGGTTCCCAGGTCTAAGACATCATGAAAGGAAGGTGAGAGACTGGCATGTCTGAGTCGAGACCTGCTGGTCAAAGTAAAGCATAAGAAGGAAATGCACAGCCAGTTGGAAGCAGGGACCAGTGTCCTGGGAAGAGTATAGGGACTCTGCCCAGCTGACCCCAGGGGTCAGGAAGGCCAAGGCACAGATGGAGCTGAACTTGGCAAGGGATGCAGAGAAGAAGATTGGCTCCTACAGGTACGTCTGCCAGTAAAGGAAGGTCAAAGAAAGTATATCCCCTCAATAAGCAAGACTGTCAATCTGGTAACAACAGACAAGGAGAAGGCTGAGATGCTCAACTATTTTGCTTCAGTCTTCACTGACAACCTCTCTTCCCACACCTCTCAAGTGGATGGACGGGGGAGCGAAGTCCCTCCCACTGTAAGAGAAAACAGGGTTTGCGACCATCTGAAGAACTTGAACATACGTAAGTCTATGGGACCTGACAAGATGCATCCCAGAGTCCTGAGGGAGTTTGCTGGTGTAGTTGCCAAGCCACTTTCTGTGGTATTTGAGAAGACCTGGCAGTCAGGTGAAGTCCCTGGTGACTGGAAAAAGGGAAACATTGCACTTATGTTTAAGAAGGGTAAAAGGAGGACCAACCTGCCAGCCTTACCTCTGTGCCTGGGAAGGTGATGGAACAGATCCTCCTAGAAGTTATGCTAAGACACATGGAGGATAGAGGAGTGATTCAAGGCAGCCAGCATGGCTTCACTAAGGGCACATCCTGCCTGACCAACCAAGTGGCTTTCTATGATGGAGTGACTACATCAGTGGACAAGGGAAGAGCTACAGATGTCATCTACAACATTGTCTATAATAAGACATCCTTATCTCCAGACTGGAGAAGCGTGGATTTGATGGGTGGACTGTTTGTTGGATGAGGAATTGGTTGGATGGTTGCACCCACAGGGCACAGATTAATGGCTTGACATCTAGATGGAGATTGGTGACAAGTGGTGTCCTTCAGGGGTCTGCATTGGAACCAGTACTGTTTAGTATCTTCATCAGTGACATGCTGAGATCAAATGCACCCTCAGCAAACTTGCAGATGACACCAAGCTGAGTGGTGCAGTTGATGCACCCAAGGGATGGGGTGCCATCCAGAGGAAGCTGGACAAGTTTGAAAAGTGGGCCCATGTGAACTTCAGCAAAGCCAAGAGCAAGGTCCTTCACCTGGGTTGGGGCAACCCCTGGTATCAATACAGGCTGGGAGATGAAGGGATTGAGAGAAGCCCTGAGGAGGAGGACTTGGGGATTCTAGTGGATGAAGAGCTCGACATGACCGTATGCTGGGCCACATCAAAGGAAGTGTGTCCAGCAGGTCACGGGAGGTGATTCTGCCCCTTCAAGTCTCATGAGAAGCTACCTGCAGTGCTGCATCCAGCTCTGGAGTCCTCAGCATAGGGAAGACATGGACCTGTTGGAGCGGGTCCAGAGGAGTCCAGAAAGTTGATCAGAGGGCTGGAGCACCTCTCCTGTGAGGAAAGGCTGAGAAAGCTGGGCTTGTTCAGCCTGGAAAAGGCAGGGAAACCTTATTGCAGCCTTTCATTACTTAAAAGAGGCTTATAAAAAGGTGGCGCCAAACTTATTAGCAAGGGCCTGTTACGATAGGTCAATGGGGAATGGCTTTAAACTAAAAGAGGGGAAATTCAGACTGGATATAAGGAAGAAATTTTTTATGATGAGCTATGGCTAAATATATGCTAGGCTTGTTCTTTGGCAAGACCATCATAATTAGACCTGCTATGTTATTTATATACATGGATATTCTTCATAAGTGAATGTCTTTTATCATCTAAGAAGTCATTTTGCTGGTAGATCTTACTTATTCCCCGAGAAAGATAAGTAATACTTGTAAAAAATACTTGTAAAAATACAAGCATTAGATAGTAATGGCTTTGACTAGCTGAGAAAGGTGGGTCCCAAGTCACACTTCTGCAGACATAGCTTGGATGTAGACTGGACCTCTGTTCTCTCATTTCAGTTTTCTCACTTTTTATCGTCTGACCTCTGGAACTGCTGTTCCTTAGGTATCCCTCATGTAGTCCATCTTGCTGTCACCACCCCTTTCCCCCCAGAAAACTTAGCTTGTTCAGAGATCTGACTACAGCAAACATTAAACTTACTCATCTGATGTTTGCTCCAAGAAAACTGTATCTCACCATTTTGAAGTAGTTATTCCTAAATAAAATGTTTTTTAATTCAGATACTAAATTGCTTGAGCTTTCCTACTGAACTTCTGCATCAGGATTTTCTACACTGTGTTATGTGTTGGGGGACTGTTGATTAAGTCTCAGAGGCCTGTTGAATAGAATAATAATATCTCGTAATAAGACATTCCTTTGGGGAAATAAATTTCCATAATTTTGCTGAATGATTAATGCAATTATAGCTAATACATAACGTAGCAAAGCTTTCAGGGAAGAGGAAGAAGAGAAGCAGCTGGTTTTTAAAGATCGACATTTTTAGCCCTGACTGGGTGTTTTTAGGCACAGTAAATTGTGGATTTTTTTTTTCCCTTTGCTGTCTTCCTTCCCTTGTAAGACTTGCTCTGTTGCTTTAGTTCTAACCCACATCCAGTTGGGTTCTTGATGAGTGTTGGCAGTCTGGACATAGCATGAATAGAAAATGCAGTGTGGATAAAATCTAGCGAGGCCTTCCTCCTTTCTACCCAAGTTGCTGGTCAAGATGTAGTTGTTTGGCCATTTTACAAAGAGTGGTGGCAACTTAAGATGTTATGTCTTTGTTTTACATTATCTCATTGTCTGGATGCTGCCACTGTCTCATTTAAGCTGTATTAATGTATTGTATAAGCACTCCTAATCAGTTTTAGTGGCTACATAGATCCCTGTGCTCCTCCAAGACTTCAGCAGGCTTGGGAACATTGATAAGGTGATTTAAGCTATAAAGAACTGGTAAAGGAGAGTGCTTCAGTAACTCCTGGAGGGAAGATATCTGTATGCTTGAGGGTTAATTGGAAAGTCTGGCTAGGAGCTGCTTCTTGTTGTAAGCACTGAAGTATAAATATTAAATATGTGAGTATTGAAATATTAAAAAATAAAAAAGCCAGACTGAATTCACTTGATTAATTTTAAATACAAGTGTATTTGATCTATTTTCTTACCAGTGGAATGCCTGTTCCAATGCTGTGATCAGTGTGATACCACAAGCAAAATGGAATAGAAATCAATGTTTCCTTTTTGTTTAAAGGAAATGCTAACATATTAAAGAGAACGTGTGAATAATATTTCTCAGCTGCAAAAATTATTGAAATCTTTCTTAGTCATAAACTCCTTTGAAAGATTCCCCCCTCCTCTTCCAGCTCAAAGTCTGCTTTTGGCAGTGTTCTCTGTTCTGCATCATGCTAGTGATGGAGTTGATGAAATGACATCACTGGCAGTATTTACGTACCCTTTAAGTGACATGGTATCCTTCAGATACAAATCCTATGTATCTAAACAAATTCATAAATTTTCTGTGTTCACTTCTCTCACTTCCCTTCTGTTACTGTTGGGGGTGGCTTTTTGGGATAAGTACATTCCAATGCCGGATTCCTGGCCTACATGTTCTTTTTCCCGTGGGTTTCTGTGCTGGAGTGCTGCCTCCAAAAGGTTCAGGAGTGCTTTGTTTTTCAGTTTCTTGTTCTCAGACTGTTCTTTGTGTTTGGATACTTGTGGAAACTTAACCTCTTATTTCTAAACTGGCAATATTCTGATTTTTGCCTTCGTGCTTGTGCCAAACATATAACAAGCAGGCATTAACACTGCATTGGCAGCCTCAGTGCCCTGCGCTGACCTCTCCTGCCAGTTGCCTAAGATGAGTTAGTGACATTTGTCATAAACTGTATTTAGTGGTTGATGCAAGCAACAGAGGAGCTCCAACTTACTGTAAGAATAAGCACAGTTATATAGTTTAAAGCTGAGAGCTAGGCATAACACTTGTTCAGCCTGGAGAAGAGAAGGCTCTGGGGAGACCTTGTAACAGTCTTCCAGTAACTAAAGGGACCAACAAGAAATCTGAAGAGGGACTTACGACAAGATCATGTAGGGACAAGACAAGGGGGAATGGCTTTAACCTGACAGGGAGGAGATTGAGATTAAGACGCTAGGAAGAAGCTCTTCCCTGTGAGGGTGCTGAGGCACTGGCACAGGGTGCCCAGAGAAGCTGTGGCTGCCCCATCCCTGGCAGTGTTCAAGGCCAGGTTGGACACAGGGGCTTGGAGCAACCTGCTCTAGTGGAAGGTGTCCCTGCCTGTGGTAGGGGGTTTGAACTGGGTGAGCTTAAGGTCCCTTCCAACCCAAACCAGTCTGTGATTCTATGAATTACACATGCAGGTGGTGTTCAGACATGTCTCAACAAATGCAGAAGTACAGTGGTTTGAACTGCATCAGCTCAAAGTCAGCAGTTCAGCTTAAGCTGACCCTGTGTGAGGTGGACTGGACTTTTTAATGCAGTTTCTCCTTATGAATATTGAGTGTTATAGAATCTTACCCTGCAGAAAGCCTGGACTTTCTGACCCAGCATCCAGTCTTATTGGGGAATCTGAGATACAGATTTATTTTTTTAGTTCTGCTAAACTTTTGAGGAGCACTTCCTTCACAGAAGATTACAGCAAATTCTGAGGTTCTGCTCAATCAGTGGTCCTACTCTTTTCAAGAAGGTGGAAAGCAATAACTTTGAAGGCTCCTTTTCTATTTTCTGATGAAATGACACTTGTACTGTGCTTTCAGGTGATGTTATGGTATTCTGGGGCTTAGTGGCAGAGTACGGTTCATGTGCAGGTACTTCTGTTTCTCTCTGAAGCTGCATATTGTGTAGATACACTGGGAGAGAAGCAAAGGAGCCTTCTCTGCTTCATTTCCAAGCAAGTTTAGAATTTACATAGTGTATGTATTGTTTTTCAAGAGTTAAAAGGATTTCTTCCACATTTCCTTACTTTTAGATAACAGTGCTTGCTGAAGCCTGCAGAGATGTTGCTGACCATGTGATAAAAGCTCTGCTTGTTGTTTGCAACTTGACATGGCATCTGAAATGGCTGTGATGAAGCACATCAGAAATACTTCTCCTTCATCATGTTGCTGTAGTTGCAACATATTTGTCACTCAAGGGGAAGATGATACGTGAAGTAATTAAAAAGATACCAGACCATGTATAGTAATACTTTAATTGAAATTATATATTCTATTAAGAGGATTAAGCTCTATACCAAATAGTCATCTTAAGTTTCTCCAAGAGCTTCATTTTAAGTGAAAATGAGGACAAAGAAGTGGTTCCTTTTGGGATAAGAAGTCCCAAAGACTGCCTGTTGACATGAAAGTGTATTTCTGAGATCTCCTTTAGATTCCCCTGTCTCTTAGCATGCAGCTTCCTTGAGAATTCTGAAAACATCTTGACTCACTCTGAAGAAATCTAATCCTAAGTCCTTGAAGAAAATATACTGTGGATATTTACAGAAAGTAGGTTGTTTCCATTCCATTTTTTTTATTTGTCTCCCAGAGGGGCCTGAAGAGCCAAGCTGTGCACACTGATAGTATGTTTTTTGGAGCATGTTTAATCAATGCAGTGCCTTCCCTGCTTGCAGTCCTCAAAGCAGGAAGAAGTGCATGCTGGCTTGATTTCCTCATTGAACTGTATGTATTTCTGCTTGTTTGTAATCCAGATATGTTTGATGAAGTCCCTTAGCAATTCACAGCACAAAGTAAGAGTGCTTTCTACCTAGGTTGACAGTAACTTGAGTAACTCACATGCGGTAGGTAGTAGAAACTCCAGGACTGAGGTGCTCCTGGTAGTAGGTCATGCGAGTACAAACACTAGAATCCAGTTAAACTGAGCAGGAGGAGGAATTGTAGGGGTTTTTGTAGTTTGCAAGTAAAACAAACCTCACAATTAGCAAGACTGACTAAGGTGGCTACAGGAGAAATAGTATTCAGGCAAGATGCCTATGAGGGTATCAAAGACCAGAGAAAGTTGGGCCCCTTTCCTTTTTGGTCAGATGTTTTACCTATACACGTGTTACCAGTTCAGTAAGCAACTAATCTTTTGCATCATGAGGACTGATAATGCTAAAACTACGGCTGAAATTATATAGATGGTTTATACTATAGATGTCTCTCTCGCTGTGCTCTGCAAAACCATCTAGGAGAAAAGGAAGAAGTGAGATTGGTTCGTGTTTGCTGTCAGCTGTGTGTTCTTGGATGTAAGGAACAGTCCTGTTTTGGTTGCTTGTCAGCAGCAGGCTACTGCTCTGAATGTTATCTGTGCTGCTTTTAGTCTTGCCCTCCACAGCTGCCCGCTGGAAATAGTCTGGGTTAGAGCTTTCCAGAGCTTGCATCCAAGTCATCCACAAATTGTAACAAGTCACTTGGTGATTGTCCACCAACTCCAGTAAGAGATGCTGCTTCTCCTTCAGTTGTTCAGTTTCTCTTCTTCTAATTGGGAAAAATGGGCATATAATACCATTAAAGTTCTCCTCAAAGAACAGGTTGAATTTTAGTGTTAAAATGTTCCAAAACTGTGTCAGAAAAATAATCTGCCATTTGCCAGGTGAATTTTCAGATGGACCAGTTTTTCATGCTGCTACACAAGTGCTTGTTGGCATAGCAGAAAAAGCATGCCCAGGATGGCTTTGTGGAACATTTTCTTGTCTTTTTCTTCATAGCTATAAACCCTTTGTTTAAATACAGTTTCGTTGTAAATGGAAGTGTGCACCCTTTTAAAAAGGAGGAGTTGGGAAACTTTACCAGTTTGCTGCTCAGACTAATCCAGCCCTAGAAGAATTACTCTCACATCCATATGTATTTATTCTTACCAGTGATTTCAAAAAAAATTAAAGACCTTTTTTACTAAATCAGTCTATTCTTATCAAATATGTATGGTTCTGAGTTTGAAAATAAGTAGGTAGTCTTCTCCATAGCACTGTCCTTTTCGTATTGGACCTGTGGGCTTTATGGCCTTTAAACAGGAGTCTGCTCTTTAGGAGCTACTAAGGAAACCTTACATTCAGTCCTCTTTGAGGTGCTATATCCACAGTTGCTGTTGATATTCCATGGGTAATAATAAATAGCAATGCAAACACAGTGTCTATTGAAACACTATCTTATTTTTTGGGGACGGGGGGAAATAATCAGCTATGTAAGTATTTACATATTGTCAATTTTGGTACTGTTTTCTTTTAAATGAGGATTGTATTTAGAGGGGACGAAGGGTGAGGAATAGCCTTAATTTTAAAAAGGACTTTTACAGGAAACTGCATTTCTTTTTTGTGTGTGTTTTAAGGGTTATTTTGAAAGCTGCAACATACACAGAAACAGGATAGCAGGTTTTGAAGTGAAAGCGTATGCCAACCCTACAGTAGTTCGGTGTGAAATCCATCACGGCCAGACTGGAGGAATTTATGTTCATGAAAAAGGAAGAGGACAATTCATCGAGAACAAAATCTATGCAAACAACTTTGCAGGTGTTTGGATTACCTCAAACAGTGACCCAACAATAAGGTATTTTTTTTCCCTCGTTGGTATTTTACTACTTCGAAGAAGAGATTAGATGGGGATTGGAGAAGTGCAATTTTATGTCATTTATTTATTATTTAATTTATTATTGGGTTCAAACTTAAACGGGGGAGATTTAGGTTAGATATAAGAAAGAAGTTCTTCACTTGAGGGTGGTGAGGCACTGGAACAGGTTGCTCAAAGAAATTGTAAATGCTCCATCCCTGACAGTGTTCAAGGCCGGGTTGGACAACAGGGGCTTGGAGCAACCTGGTCTAGTGGAAGATGTCCCTGCTTATGGCAGGGAGGTTGGAACTAGGTGATCTTAAGGTCCTTTCCACCCCAAACTACTCTATGATTCTATTTATAATGAACTGAAAGTACTTTTGTATATGTATGAAAATGAAATTGCTGTTTTGTGTTTGGTTGAACTGCATTTTTAATTTGCATGTATACTTGGAAGTTCTCAAAGCAACAGAACATAAATTCTCTATTTTAAATCTGGCTGTTCTACAGTCCTAGGCACTACATACCTGTGTACGCTGTATTATAATAATTTCATAATGTGGCTACTTCTCTTCCTTAGGGGCAATGCAATTTTTAATGGGAACCAAGGTGGTGTTTATATCTTTGGTGATGGAAGAGGCCTTATTGAAGGAAATGACATTTATGGTAAGCTGATACGCTTATTGCCTGTTGAATTCTGAGGCAAACCAGTACATGAGTTGTCTGCAGTAACATTTATTTGTTAACAGGTAATGCATTAGCAGGAATACAGATTAGAACAAACAGCTGTCCCATAGTTCGACACAACAAGATTCATGATGGTCAACATGGTGGAATTTACGTAGTGAGTATTACCTACAAGCAGGCATACAACCTTGTTTCCTCTTCATATCAAGGTTGGGAAAGGGTGCTCTGTAAAATGTTTGATTATACTTTAAAGGACTGAACTTCTTACGTTATAAACTAGGCTAATTCTAATACACTGAAGCTGGTACTGATATTTAAAAGAATGTCACTAAATTATTTCTGTTACCAAGTAAAAGATGTAAAATTGGATTGATGACAGGATTTCACCATTTCTTGGTTTAAAGGTTTTTAAAGGCTTAGTGTTCATAGCAGTTTGTCATTATGTAAAAAAATAGACATCTGTTCAGCTCTTCTGGAGTGTAATGTGCTTTCCACTGACCTCAGAAAATATTTGGTTTTTGCCTTCAGGATGCTATACATTGCAATTGCTGTACAGTCCTGTATTGTAAAAGGGAGGAATAAAGATTGAGATTCCCAGCATGTGCAAGGGCTCTGCTAATTGAACTGAAAGAGCTGTCAGGTTCACCTAAACAGACTTTGAGAGATAATTTGTCCATCTTTCTGCCAAAAGTTACCTGTGATTCAGCTAATGCTACAAGTGTGCAGCTTCATCTCTTCATTCTGTAAACCTAACCAGAACAGATTACCCTGACCAAGAATACTGCTGCTTTACTTTTAAGCGCAGCACATGGTAAAGATAGTTACTCTGAGAGACATGCCAAGTTTTTGTCAGTCTGGTGGACAGGGCTGGCTATAGGTTTGCATGCTGAGTGCATCAGCTTTCATCAGAGTTGGCACTGAGGTGGTACCTCTTCTACCAGCAGCTTGCAGAGATTTGCAAAGACTACTGCAGAGCCTTGAGATCATTGAGTCACTGCATGGTCTGGGTTGGAAGGAATCTTAAAGCTCCTCCAGTTCCAACCTCCTGCCACGGGCAGGGACACCTTCCCCTAGAGCAGGTTGCTCCAAGCCCCTGTGTCCAACCTGGCCTTGAACAGTGCCAGGGATGGGGCAGCCACAGCTTCTCTGGGCACCCTGTGCCAGCGCCTCAGCACCCTCACAGGGAAGAATTTCTTCCTAATGTCTCATCTCAATCTCCCCTCTGTCAGGTTAAAGCCATTCCCCCTTGTCCTGTCCCTACAGGCCCTTGTTAAAGCCCCTCTCCAGATTTCTTGTAGGCCCCTGTTAGGTATTGGAAGAATGTTACAAGATCTCCATGGAGCCCCCTCTTCTCCAGGCTGAACAAGCCCAAGATCCAGTGATTTACATGCAGAGTGGTCTTTGTTTCATGGCAAATATTCAACATCATGATGTGCTGTTAAAAAAAAGTACTCAAAAAAGAATTACTGTGCTCTGGTAAAGAAGCCGTGTTGGGGAGGGATGGGTACAGCCAGGAAAACAGCATTGGCTGTTGGCAGGTTATCTCAACTCTGAAACTGTCTTGTATTTAGCATGAAAAAGGACAAGGTGTGATTGAGGAAAACGAAGTTTACAGCAATACTTTGGCTGGAGTCTGGGTGACAACAGGGAGCACTCCAGTCTTGAGGAGAAACAGAATACACAGTGGGAAACAAGTGAGTGTTACTCTGTGGCTGCAAGGGGGCTGTTGAGGATAAAGTTCTTTTGTGTTTTTATACTTCATACTTTGGAATTAATAATTTAATTCTCAATGTGTTAGGTTGGAGTTTATTTTTATGACAATGGACATGGCGTTTTAGAAGACAATGACATCTATAATCACATGTACTCAGGGGTGCAGATAAGGTAAAGTGTACTCTGGTTTGACATCAAAACAGATGTGGCTTGTTTTGTGTCTTTTTAACTGTTCTTGTCATCCTGTTTCTAAAAATAACTGTTTTGGAAATCCAGTATGTCTGAATATCCTCTCCTTCAACTTAGAAAAAAGTTCTGTTATAATATACTGGATGTTGACTAGAATGTGTGGCCCTTGAAGTCTGTAAAGCTAAAATACATCTATATGTTTGGAAATAACTCTATTTTAGTAAGATGTTTAAGCGGAGAGACCTATGAGGTGCCTCTTTAGAGGCGTTCTAAACAATGGGAGATAGTAAACTGTTTTACATGACTTCATTGCTTACATTTCTTTCTAGAACTGGAAGCAACCCCAAAATCAGACGCAACAAGATCTGGGGTGGTCAGAATGGTGGTATTCTTGTCTATAATTCTGGTAGGTTTGTTCTTCACGTTTATCCAGAACTGTTTATGTTTTGCAATATTACCTTTTCCCATTTATTATCCTTTTTGATTTTATTTTTTTTTCCACCCTTCCTTCAATTTTAGGGCTTGGATTTATAGAAGACAATGAGATTTTTGATAATGCAATGGCTGGTGTATGGATTAAAACAGACAGTAATCCTACACTAAGAAGAAATAAAATCCATGATGGAAGAGATGGAGGCATCTGTATATTTAATGGGGGAAGAGGTAGTTTTTTCCCTTACTGTGCCATATACTGAATATTCTGGATAAGAGTTTCATTTCAGATTAAGCAGTGTCCTTTATAAAGTGCTCTTTAGAAACCTAGCTCTCACCTTCTGAAGTAATGAAGTAGTTACAGTGAGCACACACTGGTGCTTTTAGACTTATTTACCAGTAATACTGAGATCTGTAGGAAGCAGAGAGGTAATTAATCTCATCCAAGATGACTCTTGGATTGCCGCTTAGGACAGTCCTTCTATCCCATCTGCTTTTGTAAGCTTTGTCATTTGACTGAAAGACAGTATTTAATTCGAGTAATACAGTCAAAATCCTACATCTGAATAGTTCAGGTTTAGCCAGTGTCAAAGGTTTACTGGGGGGGAGTGGTGATGTAAAAGTAAAGACGCATTCAAGGAGGTACACTTGTAAACTTAGAATTGGTCCTCCCCTGAAATCCCCTGACTGTTGCGTGTCCTGATACCAGATTCTGGTATTTTGTAGGTAATCACTTGCTGTAAATGAGCTTTAGTTCTAAGTTAAGCACTTTAGCCCTGTCCTGCAGTAACAAAAATGCAGGTTAAGCCTTGCTTTGGCAAGCGGCTCCTTCTAAAAGACAAGAACAGAAACATGTTAGAGAAATGGAAGAAAACTTTGGGAAGCTTAAAGATTTAGTTTTTCCCCCAAAGTGAAACAGGGTTTTCTGTAGTGGTGCATATGACCCCAAATTCTCTATGTATGCTGAAAAAAGACATGGTTATACACTGAGGATCACTTTAAACTTGTCTCGCTAACTTCAGTGCTACTGGTGGGTATTCCCCAACTGAAAGGAATTAGCAGGATGATGATACATGAGCTCTTTTACAAATACTTCACAGGATGGTGACAGGTAAGGAAATGTTAACCAGCTCCAGTGTGGTGTTTTGTCTGTCATAGGTCTCCTGGAAGAGAACGATATCTTCAGGAATGCTCAAGCTGGTGTTCTTATCAGCACCAACAGCCACCCTGTGCTAAGGAAAAACCGAATATTTGATGGATTTGCTGCAGGTTTGTGTTGTTTAAATCAAGTCTTGAAGTGTTAGAGCTTGGAGTGAGCTCTTCACAAAGCTGAATTTGTTTACCCCACAGTATTACGGTGTTTTATCAGGGATTGGGGATATCCTTCTATGTATTCTAGAAATCATTTCAGAATTGTAGCCAGAATACCTTTACAGCAGTCTCTGGAATTACTGGATGTTGAGGAACAACACATGTTCTGCTTCCCATTTTTCTGTGAAATACTTTTTCATGGTGTTCTTTTAGAAGTAATTGAGGCGTATCTGTCTAGGACATTAATAGTTGATCTGCTAGATGCTGGCTTGAATGTTTTATCACTGCTTTGAAACCTAGGAAACAGCAAACAGACATTTTAAAGATATCCAAATTACATCTCAAGTTCAACTTTTTCACTCTGCGAACTTGAGATATTATTAAAACGAGCATTTCTTACACCAAAAGAGATGAGGATTGCTTGGTAGTGATTTTTGTGCAGTTTGCTGTTTAATGGTTGCAGTTCCATACGTTTTGCGTTCCATACCAACTAAATTTGCATTCTTGAGTTTTCTCCCATCTTTCTTTCAGAAGAAGGAAGTTTTCTGAGAAGAGCCTCTAAAGGTGTTGTTTCAGTGTGGTGGGGGGGAAGGATAGGTTGCTGTCAAGAGCAGTCCTGGACAAATGACTTGGAAGAAACGAGTTACTGATAAAAGCTGAGAGTTAAAGAAATGAATTTTAGGTTACCCATTTTGAGAACCTTTTTTCTTTAAAATACTCTAAAAAGGGTAAGGTATGTGACAAGAACTTCCCGATATACATGAAGATGACAAAAATCATATCCCTCTTGAAAATATACAGTCATAATGCTGCTTTATTATCAGATAAAGTAATAATGTATTGTTATGACCAGACTGCACACATGCCAGCTGTGGCTCTCTGAAAGGATGCAACAGAAGTATTTGAACCTCAGTTCTGTAGCAAATGACAATGTAATTTCCAGCTGTGTCATTTTCCTTTTTCCCCCGAGTTTATGAGGCTTTAAAGAAAAATGAACCAGCTACAGCTCATGACAAGAGGTACAAATGCACAGTCACTAAGGGTTTAACTTCCCCACTTTCTTCTCTCTCTTCCCCTGGCCCAATAAAGGTATTGAAATAACAAATCATGCAACTGCAACGTTAGAAGGCAATCAGATTTTCAACAACCGCTTTGGAGGTTTATTTCTCGCGTCTGGGGTCAATGTCACAATGAAAGGTGAGCCTGAGCCCTCGCTGGTTGGATTTGTTCACTTTGCAGGTTTGAATTTGCTGCTGGGTTTGGGTTTACCATGCTATTTTTCACCTTTTTTGGCTCAGATCTGGTACCACTTTAAGCTGAGTTCACACTAAGAGTTTCAGCTGAAGGTAATAAGGCAGTAACTTAAGTTACCTTGTCTAAAAATCTAAGATAGCTTTAGTTAAAGGCAACTTAAGGTTCTTCTATCATATCAGAACTCTGTTATTAACTGTTCTGTCTCAAAACTGTTTCTGAGCTGGTTACTGTACTTTGGGCCATCTCAAATTCCAAGTTAGTACAGTGGGAAGTCCTTTGTCACATGTCTGAAAGCAAGTGTCCAGCAGAGAAGCATCCTTCGCTTGGCTTGTAGGATCTTAAAAGCATTAATATTCACAATCCCAAATCCCTTTTTTCAGAAAACAGGAACAGTTTGCATACATAAAACTCCCATGTTTGGTGGGGAAGTGTGCATGAGACAGGATCCTCTTGGAGGAGATTGGAGTGATAGCTTGAATGCTTGGCAGCTCCAGGAGGTTTTTCTAGAAGAAAAAGGTTCAGTTTGCAGAGGTTTTACCCACTTGGCTGTACCTTTATTTTCTTTAGATCACATGAACATGAGCTCTGGCTCCCTGCTTCACAGCTCCTGGACTTGCAAGCTGCATCAGTCAGTGCTGTGATGCCACTGGGAGTGGACAAAACTAGTTTGAGGGACACTTTGGAACTCGCTAGTAGATCTAGTAGGTGAATAACAGAGAGGATTATCAAATTCACTATGCCTTGGACACGTCTTTTAAATGCTGGAGGTGGTCAGACCAAATTCCTATACTTCTCTGCTTTCTAAGGACTATTCAAAGTCCTTAGGGTAGCCGAGAGGCTTTCAAACATTCAGATTTCAGACTCCTCGACAGAAAATTTCAGCCTGAGAGAAAGACTTCTTTCTCTCTAACTATTTATGCATAGATCACTTCACAGAGAATATTAATTGAAGGCTGATGAGGTATTTTATACAATGCATGCAGAGTCTGGTCCGAGGAGTGCACTGCACAATCTGGGCATCTGCCTTCTAATCTGGCATGGAGGATTTGATGTGCTTCAGTGCCAGAACTAAAATAGTCATCGATCCAGGTGTGATTAGTTCTTGGCTGTTTTTCCCCCCAACAGATAACAAAATAATGAACAATCAAGATGCCATAGAAAAAGCTGTCAGTAGAGGCCAGTGTTTATATAAGATATCCAGTTACACCAGCTATCCGATGCATGACTTCTACAGGTAACAGGGTTTTTTTTTTTTCCCATCACCTGTAGTCAGGTTTTCAAATAAACACAATTTCTCTTCTAGCAAGACCCCTAATACAGTTGCCATGTCTATTGGCACATAGACGTGTGCTTTTCCTCAACTGCAACAAAAAGGGTTTAAACAAGTTCCCATTGTCTTGAATTTACTGTGGGCTTGAGGAAGATCATGGAACTCTAGGATGGTTTGGGTTGGAAGGGACCTTAAAGCTCATCCAGTCCCAACCCCCTGCCACGGGCAGGGACACCTTCCACTAGAGCAGGTTGCTCCAAGCCCCTGTGTCCAACGTGGCCTTGAACACTGCCAGGGATGGGGCAGCCACAGCTTCTCTGGGCACCCTGTGCCAGCGCCTCAGCACCCTCACAGGGAAGAATTTCTTCCCAATATCTAATGTAAATCAGTTTAAAGCTGTTCTCCCTTGTCCTGTTGCTAGAGGCCTGTGTAAAAGTCCCTCTCCAGATTTCTTGTAGGCCCAAGTAGTCCTTCCCTGTATATCCTTCTCTTAGCACTGTTCTGCCCCTAGACCCTCCCCCAGCACTTCACTTGAGCTCAGCCCTTTTTGATTCATGCCTAACATGATGTTTCCCTTCAGATGTCACACCTGTAACACCACGGACCGCAATGCCATATGCGTGAACTGCATTAAGAAGTGCCATCAAGGACATGACGTAGAATTCATTAGACACGATAGGTATGTTCTGAGCAAGTACTTTGAGCTGTTGGGACAGTGCCAGTGCAGGAGGAAGTAAAGAGCTGTCTCTCATTGCAGGTTTTTCTGTGACTGTGGTGCTGGAACACTGTCCAATCCCTGTACGCTTGCTGGAGAGCCTACACATGATACAGACACACTATATGACTCTGCTCCACCTATAGAATCCAATACATTGCAGCACAACTGAATTCCTTTCAGAAAGCAAGTCCTGCCATTCGAATAGCATAACTGTTCAAACCTTTTTTTTTGGAGGAAGTTACACTTGCCCATTTCTGCAGAAAGACACTGTGTTAAAGCGGATGTGTGAGGTGTTGACACTATGGAGCTCAACCTACCAAAAAAGAAAGTGGCAATATGTTGACTCAGGATAACAGAACTGGGCGTTTTAGCATTACTGTGTAAAACAAAGACTTTGAAGGGACAGAAGTGAAGAAAAAAAATAAGCTGCAATTTTGTACAGATACCAACTTCTGAAAGCTGGTGTTTTTACAAGTAGCATTGAAGCGCAGTCCAATTTGCAGTAGTACTATTCTGTAGACAAGCAGCATTCTTTGTTGCTGCCTTTATGGACATGGGTACCAATTGCTTTTGTAACATGGTAAAAAAAAAAATGTGAGCTAGCACTTCTGCATTTCTTTTGATTTTTTTTAACATTTATTCAGATTGAGAAATATGAGTTTAATGCTTTAATCTCATGTAGTTTGTTTCTAATTTCAAGCAAAAAAAAAAAATCTTATTGTACTTGAATGTGTCCTGTTTTGTTAGCACACCTAGACTTGCTGTAACTGTACTCATGTCCCAGTATGTACGTTCTTTCTATGAAAGAGAAAACACTAATCTTAAATTATATCCAGCAATTTTTCTGGTGTCCTCTGAAGTTAGAATAATCTCCTCCCCTGCCCCAGCAATAGTCTGTACTCAAACCACCCTAACAAAGAAGAAGAGAGCGAGTGTTTTAATGAGACTTCCTAGACTATAATGCACTATAAAACAAAGTACCCATGTAACTAAGTTTTGTGAAAGAAATTTTACTATGTTTTAAAGTACACGGTAGAAAGTCTCCTCAAAACAGTCTTGTACTTTACTCTGTTCATAGTTTTTTTTGAACAGTCTCGGACATTACTTACGTAACCTGCTGGAAATCACAGCAATTTCCTGCTCTAATGAAGCTGAGACAAGTATATATACAGCCCTATCCAGTTTCATAGCTTTTTTCCATTTATGTGTATTGGTGACAGTGGGTAATCAACAGCCTGAAAGTGTATGCATGTACCATAACATCTAGACTTAATATATTGTGGAGTACTCAATAACCATTATGTAGAGGGTAGGTAAGAATTAAAGGGTTTAATTTCCTAGGAAAGACAATGGAAAAATGGTCATTTTTAAAAAATAAAGTTTATTAGATCATAACGTTGTCTGATACCACCTTTTTTTGAGAAGCCACGATTCTAAAGCCACTGGGGTCCTTACAGATGGTTGATCATAGTGGTAAGTTTCTGAACAGCGTTTCCATCCCTCACTGCACCATCCACTACCAGGCACAGGTACCTGAGGGAGATCAGAGTCAGCTTTACTGAAAGCAGATGCTTAAAGCTTAGGGCAGACAGATGCCATCCTGTCTCTGGTATAAAGCTGCTCAATTCCCAGCCACCTCTATGCAGACTCAATTCTGAGCCCTAGAGACTAGCAGGGGCTTAAAATACCACATTACTCATCATATCTGCCCTTGTGTAAGTCAGTCAGGCTTTAGTACTTCCTCACTGCTGGTGAAGAACATTAGGTATTCACACAGAGTTCTAACTGCCTCCTCTGCTGTGAGGCTATGGGCAAAAGCCACCACCCAAATTTTAAGATGGATGCCTGCTAACCAATGTGTGACTTCAGACTGGGAAACCAAGGCCTTACCTGAATACCCTCAGTGACATGGTCATTCTTTCAAACTCCTTTGCCTTTCTGTGCCCCTTCTGAATAACTTCCTCTGGAATATCAGCAAGTCTTGCTGCATTGAAGCCATAGCTCTTCGGACATGCTCCTTCAGTGAACTTGTACAGGAATGTAATTGTCTCCTGGCTTGGATCCTCACTCTCGTTTTCAACCATACATGCCTAGAAAGAGTAATTTACAAGTCAGTGTATGTAATAGTTACCTATTGATAGACACATGAACCATCACATCCTTTCCTCAAGGTGACTCTGGGCAGAGGAGTGCAGGACACGGAGACACACCAGCCACAAGGTAAAACCCTGCACCTCAGTGGTCCCAACATCACACCTACCATGTGCCCCAGGCGCACAGCCACATTGTGTGCGTGGTCCTCCACCAGTGAATGGTAGTGTGTGGAGAACAGGGTCCGGCACTTGATCTTCTCTGCAAGCTCCTTCACTACTGCACTGGCTATAGCTGTTCCGTCAAAAGTAGCCGTGCCTCTGCCTGGAGGAAGAAGGGGAAAGCTTTGGCATGCTCAGGAACAAGATGCTTTCCTAAAGGCAAATGCAATACATTACTTGCCATCTATCCCAGAATCAGAATGGTTTGGAAGGGATGTTAAAGCTCATCCAGTTCCAACCCCCTGCCACGGGCAGGGACACCTTCCACTAGAGCAGGTTGCTCCAAGCCCCTGTGTCCAACCTGGCCTTGAACAGTGCCAGGGATGGGGCAGCCACAGCTTCTCTGGGCACCCTGTGCCAGCGCCTCAGCACCCTCACAGGGAAGAATTTCTTCCTAATGTCTCATCTCAATCTCCCCTCTGTCAGGTTAAAGCCATTCCCCTTTGTGCTGTCCCTACAGGCCCTTGTCAAAAGCCCCTCTCCAGGTTTCTTGTAGGCCAAGGCACAAACTGACCCTATCAGTTTGTGTTGTTTTCCTCCCTCCTCGCTGTGTGGAAGATTGACAAACAGCAGTGAGTGGTGACAGCCACCAGCCTCAGCATGAAGTGACCTGAATATTTGCCCTGTGACAATCCCACTCTTCCACACTGCAGAAAATGACATTTCTGCTCCCCCAAGACTTGCTGCTGGCTTGCTCGAGGTTTGCTGCAAATAAACATCCACAGGAAAGCAGGAAAACTCAGCTAGAAATAGGCTAATAATGACTGGGGGGTGGAAGGTGGGGCATTAGTTCCCAGGGCACCTAAGAAGTGTGTTTTGGAGAGAATTACATGGATACTGACCAGTTAAACATCGGGAGCATTACGGTAAAATGGCCCCTGTGGTTTTGGTTGTCATTTAGACAGCCCAACAGCCTTACAGATAGCCTTTAACCTTAGGTTTAGTTTCCATCTATTACAACACAGACCAATTAATTACCCAGTTCATCCACAAGAACAAGGGAGTGCTCTGTTGCATGCTGGAGAATGCTGGAAGTCTCACTCAATTCAACAAAGAAGGTACTTTCACCTTTAAAAGAAATGATAAAAAACCTCCATGAAGCAGTCAAAGACCTGAAAACCACAACTAAACCCCCATTTAAGCTGCACTAGAATCCTGATCCAGCTAAAATGAAACTTGACAGGAAACTGAAGATGAACTAAACAGAGAGTTGCTTTTTTCCCAGTATGAAAACAGTCTCCATTGGCCAGAAAAAAAGTAAGTTCCTTAAGAGTGCAGGCATTGGCACAAGTACAATTAATTAAGTTTTAGGACACCTCCTATCTTTTAACATCACTGGTCAGAGGTACCAGCTGGACAAAGAGGGGCATGAAGGATACAAGATGGGGAGAATCTGTGCTCTTAAGCGCACAAGTCAGGCCCAAGGTGTGCAGCTTTTCTCTGTGAAAAAGCAAGCAGAGAAGCTTAAAAAGAGACTTAAGAGACTAAACATACTGCTTTGGTTGTTGGTGTTACCACGTAATTAATTATTCAGACAATTAATACTCATGTACTCTACTTGAGTGAAGTATGGCACAAGAAACACACTCCTGCTAAGGACTGAACATCTCTGGGGAGTTCCATCAACCCAGGTAATATGAGGCCTGAAATTTAGACCCAAAATTATTGTTTAGCAGCTCACAAGCAGAAGTACGCAATTATTCAGACCCTTCCACGTGATAAAGCCACATGTGTAAAGTCCAGATTTACTAGTGCTTTGGAAGGTTCATCCCAAATAATCACACACAGCAGCAATTAATGTAACTTCAGAGCAGGCAAGTATTTATGTCCTGTACTTGGGCTGCATGAGCACTGTGCTCAAACCTAAATTTTTCAACATAAGTTATTAATACAGAAAATCAGGATTGCTGCTTAATTTAAAGAAATTCCTAGGATTGAGTATGTTCTTAACAGTGTTTAGGAATAACCATTTATTCTCTTTAGAAAATAAACCCATAAAATCACACCGGTAATTAAAATTGCTATTATTTAACATTTAATTCACAAAAGTCCTGTTGATATCCATTACAAAGTGGCTACCGTGGAAAGTACAGAACCAGCTCCTCTACAACAGCTACCTGCACATCACTGTCCTACTCCGGAACACTTAGAAACTAAGATACCTATGTAAGTAGAACACAATCAACTATAAACTATCCAAAAAGGTACTCCTTAGACTTGCACCCAGGTGGAAGGCAGGTTTTAATATTAAAACTTAGTAAAAAGTGATCATATGTGTCTGTCAAACATAACAGAGGACAAGCACATCAAACAAGTGAAGGATAACTACAGCCCTGGTTCTGCTCTGAATGACGAGAGACAACAAATCGGTTTCCCAGCTCTCCCTGCAAAATCAACAGATGATCCCTTTCCAGTTGCCACCCAGAGCAAGAAAAGAAACTCCCTCCTTAGCAAAAGCACTGCGGAGAGCTGGATTTCAGCCACTCACCTGACATAATTCTGTCTGAGGCACCAAGCCTCGTGAACACTCTGTCAATCGGTGTCAGCCTGCAGACCTCAGCAGGTACGTAGCATCCCAGTTGAGCCATTATAGCCAGGAGACCAGCCTGCAGAACAAACAGGAAAACATTCACATTTTTACTGTGTGCTTGGAGCTTCGGTTCCAGAATGAGGAGAATGAGACTATTTCCCCTAAAACAAAAGCTGGAGTACATAAAGCTTCCTACTGTTTTAACAGCTCCAGGCTGCAGCATTGTAATCCCAAGTAAGACTAAACTACTCCAAAAGCCTTCAAAACACAAGCTGTCACAGCAAGCAGTGTTTATAAAGCAAACTCCCTGTTTGCTTTCCCAGTTGCTGCTGATACCTATTTTCATCTAGTTCTACCTGCAGAAGTATCTTCTCCCAGATGATACCAAGTCCTGGATACGGATAAGGCCACTTGGAAGAGATATTCTATTGCTTTTTCCCCTCACTGAAGTGAAAGTAGAAAATCTACCACCTAAACACGGGTGTATTCTACCAGATTATACTTTGTCTTTGCAGTGCACACCCTGAAGGCCACTAATGGGACCTCCTCTGACATTTATAAACAGTCAAGTCATGCAATTCCTTTATGCAAAGAAATATACTCTGGAACATTCCGTGTCAAATAGACCATCACCTGTCTCATGAGCGTAGATTTGCCACCCATATTCGGGCCAGTTACTAAGACACAGGAAGCTTCACTACTGCCATCTTCATCTTTGCTGCCTATCACAATGTCATTAGGAATGAAGTCATCCCCAAAGAAAGTTTTTGTAATGCATGGATGGCGTGAATTTTTAAGTTCCAGGAAGGGAGGAGCACTATCCACAGGCAGTAGAATTACAGGTCGGCACAGTGGTCCATCACCATCTTGACTGTAGTTAGCAAGGGACATCAAGACATCTATAAGATTAAGAGAAATTCCAGTAAGTCACACTTTCACCTTTCTTTACTCATTCACTGGAATGCATTTACTCACTCAACAGCATTTTTGTAAACATAATTTTCCATTTTGTTTTCCTGTAAGGAAAACACACAGGAAGTACCCCAAAAGAACAAGTAAAAGGTGAGGATATTCACAATGTCTTTCCT
>NW_009929637.1:406-9734 GCF_000696875.1 Nestor notabilis | reverse complement strand
TCCTGCTGATGCCAGATTAAAAATCCTCCCATCAACTTGTAATTTACAAGTCTTTAAAATCCACACCATTTCACTTCAAAAGCTACTTGGTTTTTAACATACCTGTTAGAACGTGTATGTTAACTACTTTCTTGCACTGGTTTTTAATTCAGAACCAGGTAAGTAAAGAGGAAATTGGCTTCTGTGCCACTGAATTACTTTAAGAATCATAATACTGCTTGAAATTTATAAGTACTAAAGTTGTGTCAGCCTTGCAGAAAGCAGCAGCACATCCCCCCTCAGCTAGCCTGGCTCTATGGTTCTAACAGCTGATTGCCTACAAAATGGGACTGTGTTATGTGATTTTAGAGACTTCATGTACACAGATTACAGCTGCCTCCCTCTCTGCCTCTGCTCTCTGCAGCTCTGGCTGACACTGCAGTGTGGCTGCTGTGACTGCTTCCCAGCTCTCCCGGACCACCTGCAGAATCCATTCCCAGACAACGCTCCCTGTCCACCTCTTCTCCCTTTGCTGCCCCAGTGGCATTCAGAGAGTGCTTTCATTTTAACCTGGAACAAAGACATCCTAGAGTGCCTCACACTAGAAGAAAATTCACAGTAGGAGTATACCAGTCCCGAGAAGGGAATAGAGGAGACTGTCTTACCCCAGAAATTTAAGGAACATTTGGGGAAGCCTTTCTATTCAACAACCTTCTTCAAGGCAGTGACAATGACGACGTTATTTTTTAAGGCTGCTGAGAATGTGCTCTGGGGAGAGCCTCCCTGCAGTCCTGTGTCCAGCTCTGGGGGCAATAACACAAAAGGGACATGGAGCGAGTCCAGAGGAGGCCACAGAGATGCTCCGAAGGTGCTGAGCCGCTGGCACAGGGTGCCCAGAGAAGCTGTGGCTGCCTCATCCCTGGCAGTGTTCAAGTCCAGGTTGGACACAGGGGCTTGGAGCAACCTGCTCTAGTGGAAGGGGTCCCTGCCCATGGCAGGGGGTTGGAATTGGATGAGCTTTAAGGTCCCTTCCAACCCAAACCATTCTGACTCCATGAAATCAGCCTGCTCAGATGGAAAGGAGGTGACTAGCAGGTTATACTTTGATACCTCCACCTGCAGCACTGCCTTTGTTTATAAGATCTACCAATCCATACATGAGAATCCCAGAAGCAGTGAGAGACCCACCAGCTCTGATGAGCTGTGAGAAATACTCCACTGCACAGCTACAGAGGCACAACAGAAGAAAGAGCTTGCACACATCAAGACCCAGCAATTGCCATTTACGAACAGGCAGGAAACAGGTGATCACTGACAGTTATCAATGTTTTACCACAACCAGAGTTTTTAAACTACAGATTAAGAGCTGGCAACAAGCCTTTTTTAATTACCCAGGTGAGATTCCACCATTTACTATACAAGCCAATGATATCTTTGCTGTATGTTAAAAGGAAGAGCTCTTACCTAACACAGCAATGCACTCCACAGCCGTGTGCCAGTCCTTGCTGTTCTTGTCAAAGTTGTAAAACAAACGCCTCATACAGTCCTTCAGTGCCGCGTCTCGGCGCTCTTCAGCATTAACCATTGCAGCCAGCATCTTCTCAATCTCCTTGGTCCAGTAACGTTTAAATCCCTTCCTGCTTGACTTCAACTCGTATTCCTCAGGCAGCTTCCGCGATACCACGCTTTCCGGTATCTCCATCTGGTACCGGTTTTTGCCTGCCCCCCAGTACAGCACGGATTTGAATCCAAGCAGTTTGCGTTGCTTATCCAGGTACTTCTGAAGTTCTTCCTCAACGGCTTTAATATCTTGTAGTGCTTTATCATAATCAGGGTCAAAACCTGCCTTTGGAGTAATCACTCCTGTCTTTCGAGCCTGGTTATGATCAAAAGCAGTATCCCACCTTTTAAGCTCAGCACTCAAGTCTGGGAAGCGGCCGTCTGGGTTTTTGTCTTTGCGGGTGACCAGCTGCTTCAGGACTTTAGATTTGAAGTCACTGGCACTTTCTTCCATGCTATCAACAATTTCACTCATGACTTTAAACCCCTCCAGCGCAGACAAGAAGTCAGCAATCTTTTTCTTGCTGTATTTGATCTCTTCGTAGAAGATGGCCCTGCTGTCGGGATGGGTCTGGCTTTTAAGTGGCGAGCCAATGCTGTGAATTTTGCTGAGCAGCCTTTCGAGGTCAGGAAGTTTCTTCAGGTGCTCACTAACTTCAGACATTTTATCTGGCACTGCCAGAAGGTCCTCAACAGCATCCAAACGATCATTGATGGATTTCGGATTACAAAGCGGAGCACAGAGCCACTGCTTCAGGAGGCGCTTCCCAAATGGCGTACAACAGGAATCGATCCTCTCCAACAAAGTACCTTCTGTGGTTCCATTGGTTCCGTTCTGCAGGACTTCCAAGTTCATCAGGGTGACCCCATCCAGCACCATCCGCTGATCAGTTTTAGCAAAGAAACTACTTGGCCTCGTCGTTTTTGCAGTGTCAATATCCACAGGGATATACTCCTCAAAGTTTGCCAGGGATAACAGCTCCTGATCAATCAGGCATTTTTTGAGATAGAAGACACATCCCCCCAGAGCTGACAAAGCTAATTCACTGTTCTCCCCAGGAGTTAATCCCAGAGAGTCACTCTCTGAAGTCAGAGATTTGATTACAGAGGGCAGAGTACATCCATTTTCAGAGTTCTCATTCTCCTTGAAATACCCTTCTTCGAGAAGGACTTTTAGTGTTTTAGATGCATTCCAGAACTGGGAACCAGAGATCAGCCCTTCCTGAATGCAAGAAATAAGTGAGCCCTTCAGTATCTTCTGTGTGTCCACAGACAGGTTCCCCTTCTCATACAGTACTTGCACAGGAGTGTAATGTGCTACTAAAGTCCTAAACCTCGAACAGTGCCGATCATCCGAGAACTGGCCAACATAAAACTTCCCCACCGACGTGTCAACAAAGCAGACCCCATAAACACGCTGCCCAGAAGAGTCTTCTTTCTCCTTCACACACAGCAGGTACTTGTTATGGTTCTCGGAGGGATCACAGTCCATGATGCTGTAAGTCTGAGTTCCTTTGGTGATGATTCTGCAGATCTCGCGGCGTACAACCTTGTCAAACTTCGTCGGGTGGGCCATCGACTTGTAGCGCGCTTCCATCATTTCTGGAGTTTCCGTTTGCTCCACACGGGCTACCTTGTAGCCCTTCTGCACCAGAACATCAGAGAATCTGCCAAATGCAGTTTCTGGAAACCCTGAATGCGCCCAAGTACCCTTCATAAAGATGAGGCCCAGCTCATTCACGCCGGTGACCGCATCCATGTGATACAACTCATAGAACTTCCCAACTTTGTAGAAGATCACAGCATCAAAGTTCTGACTTTTCAGCTGCCACCACCTCCTCATCCCTGGAGTGCACTTGTTGAGATAGTCCTCAGGTACATACAGAGTGCAGGGGTCATAATCAGGGTCATTCTGCCCCCTCCTGCGCGCATCTTTCTTTTTCCCTTCCTGCAGCCAATCAAGCTTCTCATGTTCCCATGCTGCGAAGCCACTGCTGCCTCCACTGCAAGCAGCTGCTTGAGATTCAAAGCTCTCAGGTGCTGCAAATGATGTCAGCTTAGACTTGACTTCTAAAGAAGCCGTTGCTGCTATTTTGGGTGTTTCAGAACGTTCATTTTCTAAGCTGCTCCTTTTAGCAGGCTTGTTTCTCTCTCTTCTCTTTCGTTTAGAAGGGACTTTGACGGGACTTTCTGCAACGCTCTCTGTATCTGTCTCCACATCAGTCGATTCATTTTCATCCACCCCACTACTAGCTTCCTCACTGCTTGCTGTGTCTTTCGCATCAGGCTTGAACTCTTCATCAGAGCCATCATGATCACTGTCAGAATCCAACACTCTTCTTCTTTTGGTTTTTACTGTACCTTCACTGTTCATTACTCGCTTATTACTCTTCACATCCTCCTCACTATCACAGTCATCACTGTTGCCTGATGCACTTTCACTCATCTGTTGGAAAGATAGATTTAATTTACCTACAGAAAATCCTGGTTACAAAGTAATGTATTGCTGCTGCAAAAAGAAGTGAAAAAATATGCAATTTAGGCAGTAGCTATGATACTTCAAGCAAGAGACAGTAGAGCCACAGCCAATTCTGTTTACCTTCACAGAACATCTTTTTCCCCTGCATAAGTAACTGCTACCAGCCAGTGGCATAATTACTCCTCTCTGTATTCTTCTACAGCCTCGTTCACTACTTTGCATAAGTGACGCTGATGAACAAAACATTTAAAGTGGACAAAAGGCATATGGTACATGAAATTTAGTATTAGCCTACGTAAGCTTTGACTACAGTGGTTTGGTTTGGGTTGTTTGGTTATGGGGTTTTGTTTGGGGTTTTTTTGAGTTAACTACCTATTTTCACCCACAAGCATACTACTTTACAGTAACCTTCAAGAAGATCATGTGTGTGTGTAGGAGAAAGAAAAGAAACTCCATTATTTGCCTTTATTTGCCTTATCAGGCTGAAACTTTAAGAACTCCAGCACCAGTGCTGGAGAAAACCAGCACTGGAGGGACTGTCAAGGGTACAAAGTGCCAGTGCCCACTGCACTATTGCCACAAGCATAACAGTGCTTGGAGTGGCATCTGTCCCTTGGGGCAATATTATGCTGGAGAAAGAGCAAATGGGCCATGCTGACAGAGGAGGTAAGAGAAATCACTATCCCAGTAACAGTTTCCTCATACCACTCCTTTCTAAAGAAATCTATTCCATGCATATGGTGGTACTGAAATATTTGAATCATTCACAATATAAGGTGAATACAATACAATAAAAGACCTTTTAGTTACCCCACTAACAGACTGGTGTTAACAGCACAAGAACTTGTATTTTAGTGCTACTTTACAAGACGAGGGTAGGCTCCAAAACCCCAATTTAACACCTTAAGATGAATACTCAAAAAGTCAGAAATTTTGACATCACAACAAATTAAGACTTCAGACTGAGCATAAGGGGAACTTAGAAGATAAACAGATGCAGGAGGAGAAAAAAACCCAAACAACAGTTAAGTAGCTCCTGAGGTCAGTCCTTACCATACAGAACACCAGAGAGATCCTAGACTTGTCTGTCCAGCTAGATATTCCATGCTTAGTTCCAAGAAACAGCTTCTAAGTTCTAGCACTATCTCTGAAAATGACAGCAAGAAAGAAAAAAATTTACCTCCATTTCCTCTTCTTCCTCCTCCTCCTCCTCCTCTGTGTCTGAAGGTTCACTGCATACTGCCAGTTCAAGCCGCTTAGTCTTATCTTTACTCATTGCATCGTCTGCTAGCACCATTGCTCTTTTAATTTCAGGCTTTGCACTGTAGAACATACCACCCTTCAGTGCCTCTGCATCTGATGAACCTGTAAAACCACAAATAATTTGCCAGAAACTGAAGTTAGTCTAGCATTTAGCCAGTCCTTTAGTTATTGTTCATACTTCACTTTTCAATGTATTCAGACAACTAGTACAGTTACCTAAAATTCAGTGTTGTTACCAGTCATTTCTACCACGTCTTAAATATTCACTCAGCCTGATAAGCTACCCCTAGAGAAAGTATAACCACTCACAAATGACTGCCTCATACATGAACGTTTGAAGAATTGCTTCTACTTCTGTAACTCATTACCACATCTGAATACTTCTAAGCTGAGCACTAAACACCCTCACACTAACTGTAGTTACTACTGAAAAGTAACACTTTATAGCAGCAGTGCAGCAGACCTGACTGAGGCCACACAGGTATTTTAGCAATGATAGGCAAGTTCAGCCATAAAACTATCTTCAAGTTATGGCCATCAGTCATCTATGACAGGCTCTTTGGCTAAAGTTCTGCTGGCTGTTCAAACTGCCCCTGTAAGTGCAGCAAGGCCCAACACCAACCAGATTAACTGCTCAGCAGTCACACTGCCAATTCACCCTGCCACTGCAGGGTATCAAGCAAAGCCTGCTATTAATAACTGCATCATCTCCTCATCCTCTTTCATACCCACAGCTCCTCCTTCTACTACCTGTACATAAATGCAAAAACAAAGCCAACCAGTCTACAGACTGATTTCTAGAAAGGGTCCCCAAAGACACTGAAATTCATCTTCATAGAACCATAGACTGATTTGGGTTAAAAGGGACCTTAAAGCTCAGCCAGTTCCAACCCCCTGCCATGAGCAGGGACATCTTCCACTAGTCCAGGTTGCTCCAAACCCCTGTATCCAACCTGGCCTTGAACACTGCCAGGGATGGGAGTTTTCCTCATAAACAAGAGGCTAGTACACACTTCAGATCTTAATACAATGCTCAAAATATGAATCATATACATGATGTATTATGCATTCAACCTGGGAAAGAAAAAAGAAGGATGTAAGAGTAGACTATAGATGGGGAGGGGCAATTCCTTTTTCTGCTTTTGTTGAGTGTAGCTGGCTGCATACAACAGTAGGATCTGCGTGAATATGTCCTCTTGTGAATCCCTTCACACGCTGCTATTAACAGAAGCTTCAGCTCTAAGTCAGCAGCAGACAAAAGGCAGCTGACTTGTAGGAGGCCAAATACCTCCAAACAGAATTCTCTCTCACATTCATTTCCTTGGGCTTGCAGTAGCAAAGCAGAGTTACAAGTAGCTGCTTCTACAGCTCAAATGCAACACATTAGCAAACCAGATCTCCATTTTGGTTTTGCAAATGGACTGAGACAACCTAAAAATATTTTGTGCTTAATACTGGAAATTTAACAATGGCAGGAGAAAAATATCATCAAATAATTTAACTGCATTCTGCACTGTAACCCCACTTCTTGCATGCTCAATTGTTAAAAGTCCAGCCCTTCGCTGTCTCTAAGTGAATGTAAGAAACTTACCCAGACTCCAACACTCACTTTGTATACAAAGATGCTTTTTAACTGAATTTAAAAGCAAATCATGTCCTTCAAATATTTTTACTGTATTTCTTGTAGATAGACTAGTGTTTCTGTGCTTGAAAGTTTTGAACACTTCTTAATCTTCTCTGCAATTTTCTTCTGTCAGAGAGATGAATTTCCTTACCTCTATTTGCTCCTAAGTGCATCTGCAAGATGTTATACGATATTTGATTCTTTTAAAATACCCTCAGGAAAAACACATGTAAACCATGGACCAATTCCCTTGTGTTAAATTATGCTAACACTTCTGGTAATTACATTACCATTTTAAATTAAACTAACTATGGCTTAAGTGCAGTATATTTAAGTATCAACAAGCCAAAAAATAAGATGATCACGAGATGGAACTCTTACTTGCAAAAAGAAACTGTTTAAATTCAGTTATTTCACTGACATCATAAACAAATCCTGCAGTGTATCAAAAATACTGTACTACACCCAAAGCACTTGTTGGAATAACAAGACAGCACAATGACTTACACAAAAGAGTTTTCAGCAACACCAGAATTACAAAACAAGGGGAAAACAGATCTTGATTATTAATAAAGTGAGATTTATTATGCAAAATGCTGCTTTAATTCTTGATGACATTTGATTTCCTTTAGTTAGTTAAGTCATTTCTTCAATATGACAAGCACCAACTCTGTTTTGTTACAACAAGCACTATCCTAACAAACACTCTGAATTCTTAAGTTACATATTTTATTACTAAAACTGTACTGGATGGCTTAAAGGAAATAATGCCACAGTAGAATTAATTTTAGTAACCTAACACCCTGTGTTTTGATTTGGCACAAGCGGCAGTTCCCAAATAGCTGCTTAAAAACTGTGTTTGACATTCCTAATATTTTAAGGATTTCAGAGCTAAAAATTGAAATGGTGGATTTATCTTTTAGATCTTTGCTTTACAATGATGGGAGAATAAAGGAAAGAAACTTTTAAAATAGAAACAAGCTTTAAGTTTGTGTTCCATGCTAGCAAACAAGAGGGCTTAGTGGCTTATGTTTAAAGAACTGTATAACCATAAACACACCTCAAAACCCCCCAAAACCTGCTTTCTCTAACTCGCAAGTACAAATCATACTTTCCCACTCAGTACTAATCTTGGTTTTGCTGCTCTTTTTCCATGGACAATACCATATTCTACACCTCATGCTTATTTTTCCAAAGCAAGTGACCTATTTCCATTTCAGAAAGTTCTATTTATCTCTCTTACCTTTATACGGCCTCAGATACTTCACACTGACCCAGCCCCTTGTAGGGCTGTCATCAAAAAACTGTACATGGACACGAGTGGATTTCCCTTTTCCTCTGACAATTGTTCTTTCAGTTGGATGGTTGTATATGAGACACGGCCACCAAGGATAACCTTCCATCTTGGCCCAGACCAGGTCACCAGGTGAATACTCACAGGAGACACTGCAGAGACGACAGATGTGTAATGTAAGGAACAAACATCTCAAGCAACTCTCTTCATAAGCATAACTGCACACTGCTTTGGAGCAGCTTGCCCTCTAAACATCTTGGAAGGCTCTTACATGATGCAACGTGGATTATACAGTCTTTCTATACCACCACCAATACTTTTCTTAAGTGATTTTTTGCATTTGCTCCTCTGAGTTCTACTGGATTCCAACAGAGACAGACCTTTACAGTCACAGACAACTGGCTGAGGTTGGAAGGCACCTCTGGAGGTCATCTTGTCCAACACACCTGCTCAAGCAGGGCCACTTAGAGCCATGTGTAACCAGACTCTTAGTATCTGTTACCCCTTCTTAAGGGAAGTGGCCCACTTAATGGTGGGGGAGAGAGCAACTGGGTCCAACCAGACATTACAACAGAAAGACTGCAGACTATGTATTATGAATCACGAACCTACATGACAAGTCTTCCTGCAGAGACTAACTATCAAGAGGGCACCTAAATGAAATGAGTACTATTTAAGAAAAACCCTCAAGCTGCAAAAAAGTTAATGAATAGATATAACTGTCTCCACTACAAAGCACTTGATGCAGCTTTTATTTGCTTTCTCCGCTTCCCCCAAGATTTCAACCCAGCCACTGCCACTGATGGCTGGGGGTATCCCTGCAGGCTGTAGCCAAACAATGACACTGGTTAGGCTGGAGAGGGTCGAGAGAAGGGACACAAGGATGAACCAAGGACTGGGCAGATACGTGAGGACAGGCTGAGAGAGCTGGGTTTGTTCAGTCTGGAGGAGAGAAGGCTCAGGGCAGACCTCATCACCATGTACCAGTATTTAAAGGCTATAAAGAAGATGGAGACTCCCTTTTTACAAGGAGTCACATGGAAAAGACGAGGGGTGATGGGCACAAGTTACTCCTGGCGAGATTCCAATGAGACACAAGAGGAAAATTTTTCACAGTGAGAACTACCAG
>NW_009929637.1:0-334 GCF_000696875.1 Nestor notabilis | reverse complement strand
GCATTCCAAGGAGACACAAGAGGAAAGTTTTTCACAGTGAGACCTACCAGCCATTGGAGTAATCTCCCCAGGGAAGTGGTGGATTCCCCGACGCTGGATACTTTTAAGGCTCAGCTGGACAGGGCAGAGGGACATCTGATCTAGGTCATGCTCTGCCCAGAAAAGTTGGACCAGATGATCCTTGGGGTCACTTCCAACCTGGAATTCCCTAAGCCTATGACACTCAGTTCCATTTGGGACACTTGTGATACGCAACAGGCAGGAGGCAGTAGTGAAAGAACGTATTTCAACCCGGCAAAGACTCACAATAGCACCAGACCCGCTCTGTGTGGAT
>NW_009929636.1:103259-116509 GCF_000696875.1 Nestor notabilis | reverse complement strand
ATATATATATTAAATATAAATACATATAAGATATATCCTAAGTATTTTAGAATACCATATTGATGATCTCTTCTATTTTTTAAAAATTCTTTTACCAGCAGCTTAGTACAGAGTTGCAAAGGGGAGAGTACACACTAAACACTGGAGTGTGTAATCTGGATAGACTGGCTGTACAGTAAAATGTAGGATTTAAGCGTAGTTTTGGGTGATCCTGTTACTTCAGTCCAAGCTCAGTCACTTAAGACACATATAACAGTTCTGCGTAGGTTAGCTGGCTAGCTGATTGCATCTTAAACCTCACAGACCTCCATTAGTCACAATCCTAATTTATCATGTATATTTATGTATCATTTATGTGAGTGTGTTTCAGAGAATACAATCTTGTGGAAATTAATTGCAGAAACTCGAAAGTCTGTTTGTACCTAGGGGGTGAGGGTTTCTAAGGATCTTGGAGAAAAGTTAATGACTGCAGCAGGAGGGTGGGTAGGTGGTACACTTCATCTGCCTAACTTTACTGTGTTATCACGCATCGGCACAAATTTTAAGCTTTGAGTAAACCAGACTCCTTAAAATGCCTTTTTTACCTCTTGAAGAGGGACATATTCTTCCAAGATATGTCAGAGAGAAGACCTTCCTCTCTAGCTGGGTGCCTCAGCTGTATCAAATAGGACGTCTTTATGGATGCTTTTTGGCGCAGCCCCTTTCCTTGACTGATTTCTTCTTGGGAGAGTTTTTCATTAGGCATCTACTGCATAGACTCGAGGTAGAGAGACTAGTTCACAGCTATGGGTAACAAATTGATACAAGTACCAGAAAGTAGCATCCTGTAATTCTATCACAGAAAACAAATATTAGACTAACCATTTAAAACTAAATAATTTTAAGAAAATATTAAAAATATCCAAAATGTATGGAAGATGTAGTATGGAAAAACAGTCCTACCAGTCAAGTGATGGAGGTTCCATCTCAGGACACACCTGGTACAACAAAATCAAACTTAAAGGCCCACTTATGACTTGCCTACTATAAGATCTGAACGATCTCTTTCTCCAGGATCTCTTTCTCCACAAAAGGACCTTAAGAAGGCTAGACTTGTATTTTAGTAACTGTCCTGGGTTCAGCTGTAGCAGTCATTTTTCTCCTTCTTAGTAGCTGGCGCAGTGCTGTGGTTTTGAGTTTAGTCTGAGAACAATGCTGATAACACACCAAGTCTGAAAACAGTGCTGATAACACATCAATGTTTTTAGTTGTTGCTCAGTAATGTTTACTCTGACCAAGGACTTTTCCAGTCTCATGCTCTGCCAGGGGCGTGAGAAGCTGGGAGGAAGCAGAGACAGGACACCTGACCCAAACTAGCCAAAAGGGTATTCCATCCCATAGCATGTCATGCCCAGTATATAAACTGGGGGGAGTTACCCAGAAGGCTTGGGTTGGGCTGGGTATCAGTCCCCAGGTGGTGAGCAATTGCATTGTGCATCATTTGTGTTTATTTTCCTTTTCCCCTTTTTTAGTTTTATATTCTCTCCCCTTGTTTTTTCCCTTATTGTTTTCATTATTGGTGGTAGTAGTAGTAGTTCTGTATTATACCTTAGGTACTGGACTATTCTTATCTCAACCCATGGGATTTACATTATTTCTATTCTCCTCTCTATCCCTCCAGGAGCGGGGGAAAAGAAGTGGGAGGAGTGAGTGAGTGGCTGCATGGTTCTGAGTTACCAGCTGGCTTTAAACCATGACAGTAACTCAGGTGCATAATTAGATGGGATCACTCCAGGCAGGTATTGCACACTTGGGGAAAGTGTGAAATTTGTATTCAGATAAGGAGAATTTTATTTATTGATAAATTGTACACTACATTAAACATTGCAATGTATGCAGCCACTTATATGGTAAATGCTCTTTTAATAAGGATAAGCCTGTTGGGTGCACCACTCTCTAAAATCAGTTTGCAATCTTCGAAGGTATCTATCTTATTTAATTCGCACATAAACCACATGTATGAAGCTCTGATAAGTTCCTATGTGATATAGATGTTATTATAAAAGTGCCATGAGTCTTTATATTATCTGACTTTATATGCGTATTTCATAAACCTTTAATTAAGTTTGGATTAGAGAAATTACAAGGTTAAAAAAAGAAAAACCCTTCAAGTAGAAATTAAAAATAAGACATGCCCTTATCATTGCCAGCTTTATTTTATGAATACTTCCACCACTGTTGGCCAATCAGAAAAAAGGGGTTTTTTTTTCACCTTTTTTATTATCCTGGAGCATGTGTGCAGTACAGCTTTTATTAGTTAAGTAACCTCTCGACTGTTCCACTTTTCAGTGGACTCACGTAAGAAGCTACAGAAACTTACATCTAGGAAATGAGTAGACAGAGTACTTTTATCATTGAATGATCATGAGAGGAGTTACTAAGTAGTTTAGCATAGCTGTTTTCTAAGGCAGGGGTTTTACATGCACATTTAAGGGAGAGTAATGAACATTCAGTATATTTATTATCATGGGAAATTCCAGTAGCAATTTTTTTTTTTTTTTCTCCATACAGCAAGCAGTGCTAAGACCATATTCATTAAGGAAATAAGCTATAGATGTTCATGATTCTACTGTATATCCATAGAATTTCATAGAACGGTTAGGGTAGGAAAGGACCTTAAGATCGTCTAGTTCCAACCCCCCTGCCATGGGCAGGGATGCCTCACACTAGACCATGTTGCCCAAGGCTCTGTCCAGCCTGGCCTTGAACACTGCCAGGGAAGGAGCATTTACCACTTCTTTGGGCAACCCATTCCAGTGCCTCACCACCTTCACAGTAAAGAACTTCTTCCTTATATCTAACCTGAACTTGCCCTGTTTAAGTTTAAACCCATTACCCCTTGTCCTGTAACTACAGTCCCTCATAAGGAGTCCCTCTCCAGCAACCTTGTAGGCCCCCTTCAGATACTGGAAGGCTGCTATGAGGTTTCCACACAGCCTTCTCTTCACCTGGCTGAGCAGCTCCAACTTTCTCAGGCTGTCTTCATATGGGAAGCACTGCAGGGACACCACACACTAAACTATGTCACCCAAGGCTCTGTCCAGCCTGGCCTTGAACACCTCCAGAGTTGAAGCATTCACAACTTCCTTGGGTAACCTCAAGTTACTTTCAGTGCCTCACCACCCTCACTGTGAAGAACTTCTTCCTTATATCTAACCTAAAGTTCCCCTGTTTAAGTTTAAAGCCATTACCCCTTGTCCTACCACTACAGTCCCTAATGAAGAGTCCCTCCCCAGCATCCTTGTAGGCCCTCTTCAGATACTGGAAGGCTGCTATGAGGTCTCCACGCAGCCTTCTCTTCTCCAGGCTGAACAGCCCCAACTTCCTCAGCCTGTCTTCATCGGGAGGTGCTCCAGTCCTCTTATCATCCACGTGGCCCTCCTCTGGGCTTAATCCAACAGCTCCATGTCCTTCTTATGTTGAGGACACCAGAACTGCACACAGTATTCCAAGTGGGGTCCCAATAAGAGCAGAGTAGAGGGGCAGGATCACCTCCTTTGACCTGCTGGTCATGCTTCTTTTGATGCAGCCCAGGATACAGTTGGCTTTCTGTTGCTGACAAAGGTGTTGACCAAGACAGGTCCCAACACCAATCCCTGAGGGACACGACTTGTTGCTGGTCTCAAGTTGGACATTGAGCCATTAAGCACAACTCTTTTCGTGCAGCCATTCAGCCAATTCTTTATCCACTGAGTGGTCCATCCATCAAATTGATGCCTCTCCAGTTTAGAGACAAGGATGTCATGTGGGACAGTGTCAAACGCTTTCCACAGGTCCACATAGATGACTTCAACTGCTTTACCCTGTCCATCAGTTCTGTAACCCCATCATAGAAGGCCACCAAATTGGTCAGACAGGATTTCCCCTTAGTCACCAACCACCTCATTGTTTTTCATGCACCTTAGCTTGCTTTCCATGAGAATCTGCTCCAAGATTTTGCCAGGCACAGAGCTGAGACTGACTGGTCTCTAGTTCCATGGGTCTTCCATATTCTCCTTCTTGAAAATGGGGATTACATTTCCCTTTTTCTAGTGATCAGGAACTTCACCTGACTGCCATGAGTTTTCATCTTAATATGTGTATTATAATAGATTCACAAATATAAATAATTACACCAGAGCTTTTTTAAATTAGTAAGGCAATAGACTTCTCTTCAGAGGATATAGTCCTATTTCTGTTTCTGTTTACATACGTACTGTGCAACCTTGCACATTCTGGTATTTAACACACTAATGGTCTAAATGATGTCATATTGTTTGGATAATCTAAATATGAACCATATTGTATACTGTGCTCAGTAATTTGAGTTGCTCTACTGGTGATGTGCCCTGGAATCATTAAATTTAAGTCTTTTGATATTGGTGGTGAATACAGCTTTTGTGCTATATATACATGTAGGTAGCAATAGGTTTCTACAGTAGACTTGGAGCCTCTCACAGAAAAATAGTAATTGAAATGGTAAATTTTTCAAAAACACAGGATAGTGCTGTGTTTATGACTCAAATTTAGTTTCTTCTGTGACATTCCAGTTTTACTGTATTTTTGCTGTATCCTTTACAACCTGGAAGGACTCATAAGATGCATAGACATTTTTCCATACTTTTATTTAACAATACAATGTATGTTGAGTGCAGTCTGAAAGAATGACCAACACTGCACTCCATCAATACCTTCACTATGAGTGAGGTGAGAATCAGATTTAAACTTTATTATTTAGGATAAATAGAACCATAATAAAGTATTCAAGACTGCTTCTGCAAGTTTGCTTGTTTTTCCAATATACTGAGTAATTTTGCAGTAAAACAGAACCAGCTTTGTATCTTCTTTTTTTTTTTTTAGCTTGTTTTTTTGTTTTTAGTTTAACTTTTCTGACTAAATGTTGAATAGTTTCTATTACTGTGAAGTAACTGAAGTTGTGTTACTTACCATCTCCTTCATTCTGGATATTGATTGAAGTTCAGCATCCAGGAGGAAAGTAATCAGTGCAGTCACTGTCACTATTCACACCATTAAAAACTGAAAGAGAATCAGACCAGGAGCTGTATTTATTCACACCATTAAAAACTGAAAGAGAATCAGACCAGGAGCTGTTGTTCCGATTTCATTGTTTTGTGATTTGGTTTTTGTTTTGTTTTGTTTATTGAAAATGTTTTTTTAATGAAAATGTTACTTCACACTTCAATTCTACTTAGGAATATTGTCAGCATTACACTGATTCCATACAATTGTGAAGTTGGAGTTATGTAAATAGTTACAGTATTTAGCTAGCAGCTCGACAAAATACCTCTAAATTCATCAAGAATTAAACTTACGCTATTGCACATAGTAAGCTGGATCCTACAGGATTTGTATGAGAGGTAAGTCAGAGCAGACTTCAAACTAATTACCTTAGGGTTAGGGATGAAGAATACACCTCCTAAAATTCACTAGGAAAACATAGGAGATAGATAGGAAGACATTGTAGGTAGTGTGTGAGAAAGATGGGGTCTTTCTCTTCTAAAAAGTATGTAAGTGTTACACACCAGCTTTTTTTGGTATACAAAGTCATCTGTTTCTCCTAAAATCAGTGCCTAAATTCACTAGATAACCAGTGAAGAAAGTTTTCAAAGACCTTAAAATTAAGATGTTTTAAAATTTATGTGTCTCAGTTTAAACAGGCAGGATCTCTTTCTGGATCCTTCCAATGCACTTATATCTTTGACAGGGAGCAAAGATATTTGGGCGAATTTCAGCACTTAATTTAGGAGAGCTGTAGTTGCTTAAAGGGTGGGTGCACCCAGGTGCCTAAGTTAGATTATCTGGATCCCATCCTGTCTGAAATAAAAAAGTAAAAACCTATCTCTGTGAAATTGGTAAAGAAATTTTAATATTTTTGTAAAAAAATACCCAAAACCAAGTAACCAGTTAATGGTACAGTTATGTTGCATGATCAGTTGTGGTAATTACATTTTTAATCACTTTACCCTTAGGACCCGATTCTGATCTTATTTCCATTGGTATCCAAGGATAACTTAAATAAAATCAATGCAGCTAAACTAAATTATAATTGATGAGAGGTCAGAATTGAGCTCTAAGTGGTATGCTAAAAGTGGAACTAATCAGAAAGCTAAATGGGTTTATAATTTGTGCAGTTGACATTTTTGTAATCTAAATCTCCAAGAAGTTAACCTCTGGATATAGATCTTGCATTTCCCTTAGAGCCTCATAGCATTCAGGGAAGTGAAGCCACTAGAAACCCTGTAAAAAGGTGATGATTCTGTACAGCTTTTAAAACCATGTAGTAAATTCCTTCATTAAATGATTGATGTCTTTCCAGTTTAATAAGTTGCTGCATCAGACAAGTCTTTATGCAGTTTTCCAGTGAGCAGAAGCTGGAGAAGTGTTCAACCAGAGCATGTTCTCAAATAACAGAAAAAAACCAAACCAAAGGTTATTTTAAGCAGCAAGTAGATTTAGGAACCAATGTCTACTCAAAGTCAAGAATATTGAAAGTCTTTTGGAAATTATGTTAAGAGTTTATAGTTTGTGTAATAGTTGGTAGGGATACATTTTTTAAAAATCATGCCAATTTCATATATAGTTGCATAAGTCTGGAAATTCCTGCCACAAGTTTCAATGTTATTGGTTGCAAAAAAAAAAAAAAAAGGAAATATAAACAAACTGTAGATATTTTCATACGAATTTTGTTTATTTTAATATTAAGTAAATATGTGGATTATCTCTAAAGTAATTACTGCTGTTTATTAGGTGTTAATTTATGTTGTGTATTCAAATCAGTCAGCTAGCTTCACTTTACCAAATACGTTAACTTGAAGATAAAGGGATTTCCTTCTGCTTTTGCATGACAATATTTTTTTAACAGCTTGTGCATACTTCCAGAATTACTTAATTTGGGACAATCAACATTGTATCAAATGGATTATTTCTCAGTTGTCAGAATGTATGTGTGTTTTCATACTTCAAGGGAAATTTTGAATATGGTATTTATGTCAATGACAGTCCTCTACAGTGGTGACCTGACTCTAGTCAGTGAAACTGCTTCTTCCACAAGCCCTGACCAAAGGAGTCATAGGCTGACTGTTGTGTGTGACCTTCTCATGGACATGGCTTTCAGTCCTATACGTAGTCATACATAGTCACTAACTTCAGGCTTGTTACTTCTGATATTTATTACTGTAGCAGAGATTCCCAGATAGATAATTACCTAGTTACTTAAATTATAGAGAGAAGTGCAGGCTCCCAACATGAAAAAAAAAAAAAATAAAGCAAGCCATTTTTGCAAGGAATTCTTCCTGTGTTCCCTGCAAATGCCACCCATGCTGCTTTCAGAAATATGCCCATCGTTAGCAGTACCATTATAGTGAATTTCGCAGGGATTTGGAAGGCTGGAACAGAGGTTGTACACATTTTAGGAATGTTAGTAGAGTAATATTTTTTTCCCCATTGAACAATTATGTCTTTGAAAGTGTCAGTGTGATCAAACCTCTGGCAGTGATAATTATTGTTTTGTGCTGACATCTTTACAGAATATTTATATCTTTTTCTGTTAATATTTGATCAACTTTTTATTTTTTTTGTCATGGCACTTTGTTCCCAGATTTTGATTGGCTATGTCTGAAACAAAACTCTTTGTTACAAGGCTGGAATTCATTCAGTTGTTTCTTGGACATCCTACACTAAATAAACATAATTGTAGTAGTCCATAGGCTTCCAAAGCCACAGTTATAATCACCTCATACCCTCTAGCAAAAGCGACTTTTGCTTTTAGCGAAGTCAAAATAGGGAGGAAAAATAGGCTGTGTAGAAGCAATGTGAATGTATTATGGTTTGGTGTTTTGGGGGTTTTTGTTTGTTTGTTTGGCATTTTGGAGGCTTTATTTTGGTTTTGTGTGTATGTGTATTTTGTTGGGCTTTTCTTTTAATCCATGAGTAGCATCCTTCAGGCTGACATCCATTTGTGACTGAATAGATGACAGCATGAAATTTGATTACAGCAAACAGTCTCAGTCATTACACCTGTCTGCTTCCAGAGGAAAGTATTTGTAAATTGTGCTTTATCCTTCTGTTCCCTAAAACCTGTGTCTGTAATTGACACTTGCCAGCAGAGATGACTGGAAACAGAAGGAGAACATAATGTGTCTGAGTAGCCCACCAGGGAAAAAGTATCGTTATCTTTTGGGAGTTTTGTGCTGTTTTGTTTTCTTTAATGAGGAATAATACCTGTGTGCCAAGGATTTACTGCAAGGCTGGTGGCAGATGTTTCTGCTAAAAAAAAAAAAAATAAAAAAAAAAAATAAAAAAAAAGAGAGTTATGAAAGATGAATCACAAAAGAAGGCAGGACAAAAGAAAAATCTGATTAACATAGAAATATTTCTTCTGCAGAGGAAAACAAATGCTTCAGGAGAACAAAAGCCCCTCTCTGTTATTTGTAAGGCTGGTTTGTTACTCTAACACATTTGTAAGAATCACGTTTGTGCCTGACATGTCAAAACTTATTCACAAAGCAAGAGCTGTAGATACCTTGGGAGTCGATGTTGTCACTTGTTATGCAACTCAGCATCCGTTCAGCACTGATTGATGCCCAAGTTGCCAGTTTTGGAAGAAATGGGATACAGACATGACAGTAATATTTGTACCAAATGTCAGGGAGGAGAAACAGGGGAGTTCATAGAGTGGATCTAGATGTAGACTCTGACCAGAAAAAAAACCCAAACATGATAGACAAACTGTCAGCCCTGATATTTCTAAACTCTTTTACTTCTTTCTGCTAAGTTTTTTCTCTTTCTTCGTATTGGTTTCCCTCCCCAGAATTTTGCCAGAGTAGTCGACATATAAATCTGGTCCAGCTGGTGAGTTTTGAGCTTGATGAAGGAATCATCAAACCATTAACTATTTTAAATATGTCAGATATATAAAAGATATGGACAATTATTAAATCACTACATATTTGATTAAGAATGCTACTTAAGCATAAGCTTTCTTAGAACTTTTCTAATAATATTAGAGAGATTAGAACGTATTTATTGTTTTTCTCATTTTTTTTGACTTACATTTATTAATTGATTTGCAAAAATATTTGGCTAATGTCATCATAATGTCATGTATATGGACTTGTGCAAAGCACGAGTGTTGTCTTGCACAATGTCCTTTTCTCTAAACTGGAGAGGCGTGGACTTGACGAATGGACTGCTTGGAAGATAAGGAATTGGCTGGATGGCAACTCAAAGAGTTGTGGTCAATGGCTCAATGTCCAATTGGAGACCAGTAACGAGTGGTGTCCCTCAGGGGTCAGTGTTGGGACCAATCTTGTTCAACATCTTTGTCGGTGACGTGGACAGTGGGATTGAGTGCACCCTTGACAAGTTTGCCGATGACGCTAAGTTATGTGGTTCAGTTGATACACTGGAGGGAAAAGATGCCATCCAGAGGGACCTTGACACACGTGAGAGTTGGGCCAGTGGCAACCTCATGAAGTTCAACCAAGCCAAGTGCGAGGTCCTGCGCCTGGGTCGGGGCAATCCCAAGCACAAAAATAAAAGCTGGGTGGAGAATGGATTGCATACAGCCCTGTGGAGGAGGACTTAGTTGTGTTGGTTGACAAGAAATTCAGCATGACCTGGCAATGTGTGCCCTGGAAAGCCGACTGTATGCTGGGCTTCCCTGAAAGGAACATAGCCAGCAGGTTGAAGGAGATGATTCTCCTTCTCTGCGTGAGACCTCCCTGCCTGGAGTCCAGTTCTGGGGCCGCGACATTAGAAGGACATGGACCTGCTTGAGCAAGTCCAGAGGGCTGAATCACCTCTCCTATGAAGACTGGCTGAGAGACTTGGGCTTGCTCAGCCTGGAGAAGAGAAGGCTCTGGGGAAACCTTAGAGCAGCTTCCAGTACCAAAAGGGACCCTACAGGAAATCTGGACAGGGACTTTTTTTACAAAGACATGTAGGGATAGGACAAGAGGTAATGGCGTTAGAGTGAAAGAGAGTAGATTTAGACTAGGTATAAGGAAGGAATTCTTCACTATGAGAGTAGTGAGACACTGGAACATGTTGGCCAGAGAAGTTGCGGCTGCCCCATCCCTGGGAAGGTTCAAGGCCAGACTGAGCAACCTGGTCTAGTGGACAATGTCCCTGCCCATGGCAAGAGGGTTGGAACTAGATCTTTAAGGTCCCTTCTAACCAAACCATTCTATGATTTTATGAACTCCTGCTTCTGTAACTCTCTGTAGGTCAGCAAGTAATTTGAGGGTTTCTCAACCACAAAACCAATGGCAAAAAACGTAACTGAGTAATGCAGTTAAGTATTGCTTGACTGCATTGCCTATTACCATGCACTTGGGACATCCCTAAGTGGCGAATGCTCATGGCTTACAGAGCATTGTAAGCATACTGTGTTATATTTATAAGCCAGAAGGTGAAAGAGAGGAAGGTACAATAACTTCTCTGTAGGATATTGTTAGTGTAAAATATCTGATTTATTTGGGTCTCTTTTTAAATGCTGCATCTTGTAAACACAGTGGGGCATTTCTCTGTCATTGATCCAGAGCAATGGGTACTAATGGCATAATACAGTGGTACTCAACAAGCTTTTATCATGGGCTGCTTTGTCATGTGGAAACTTAACTGAGGGGAGAGAAATACACTGTAACAAAAAATAAAATTTTACAAATGTCCATCTATATGTTTAATTGCGCTTAGTTTTAAAACTATCATATTATTTGCTGTTATCTTTTTGCATGACGTCATATGAAATAACGTGAAGATTGTTGTACATATTAGTGTAAATATGAAGAGAAATATAGGTATTTTTCCCCAAGCATTCAAAGGACAAGCTGTGGCAGTTCTCTACCATGTCTTGAGTAGCACTTCTATATTATGGGGCTCTGAAATTTTTAATAATTTTAATACAATAATAAATATAATAATTTATCTAGACATAATATTATATTTTTTTTCACCCACACAAAGCCTTTGTATATTTATAGGAAACAGAATAAACAAATAAGGGATATATCTACACATTAAAATTCTGAAATTTTCCCAGTACCTTTAAACCCATGTCAAAGTTTTCTTTCAAGTGACATCTATGTACATCAGACAGCTCCTTAGAAGCAAGCAAGGGCATGTATCCTGAGGCATACTATTTCAGACCAGCATAAAAAATCAGTGTGGTGCCACATGCTGACCCCCAGGCCTCTGACAGCAGAGCTGCAGTTCTTCAGGGTTTATAATCTCTTTGTCTGCCACCTTATTCAGCAGTTCTGATGGCTAAGTTTCCCTTCAGAGCATGGTGGGAGGCCAGGTTATGACTTCATTTACACACTTTCTCTTGGGAGCAAATTAGTACGCAAGCCAATGCAGAAGAGTGCCATTTGGGTAATCTTGGTGTAGGACCATTAATAGAGTATAGAGAGTTTTGTATTCTCCTGAACAACCATTTAAGAGCTAACAACAGTATAATTTTCTGCTACTATTTTCATGTATATATACATAGGTTCATTTTGCATTTGTTGTTGGTAAGATGCCAGATTCCAGTCTCACTTAAAATACATGTCGAGTCAAAGCAAAAGTTATCTAAAAATTTCTGCTAAGAAAGGAGACAGCAAAGACATTTTAAAAAGAAATAATAGAGTAGATTATAACCATTGGGATGCTGATATCCCTATTTTACCATGGTTTGTGTCTAGTAGTGATGTCCCCTTCAGGCTGAATACTCAAAACACACCCCAACTGCTGTAGAACACCGTTGGAGAAAAATGGTGTTAATGCTTTATGTAATGTAAAACTTGTGTTGGGCCCTAAGATACAGTTTTACAGGGATGTAAAAATTGATCTCTTTGCTGCTGTATGAAAAGCTGGTGGTTTTGAGTAATTGCTGCATATCTTCACAGTATGAAAAGAGACAAGGCCAAGAGCCAAGATCTTTTTGTCTTTTGGGAACCAGTGCTCTAAGGGTCCCATGCTGTGAAAGTGAGAGTGTTGAATTCAGCAAGTACAAGATGAAGCTCAGTGTGACTTAAACACATTACCGCTCTTTTAAAATAAAAAAAAAATATAAAAAAGAGGATAAAGGAGGCTGATTGCCCATGCATTCATTAGTCTTGGTACAACAAATCATGAAGCTGGAGTTGCAAATGTAGGTTTAGTAGCATTATTATTGTAGAGTTTGGTCCTGCACTGGGAGCATTTACTCATGCTCATTTGTGAAACTCTGGGCATGACATGGGCCTGCAGGACTGAAATCTTATTTCTGAGGATTTATAATAGTTTGTTTTATATACATGAACTACTAAACACCAGGGATGTTGCTTCTAGAGACAACTCTTTTTTTCAGTATCAAATTAAAAGTCTCCATGACTGATGCTGTTCATAGAATCAAGATACATTCAAGATGCAGGGCTTCAAGAAATCTTAGAGAAATGGCTAGGTATCATTCTTTTGTTGAGTTATTTTTCTTCAGTAAAAAGGTGTTACAGCTGATTTTGAGCTAGCAATTGATGCATTATGCCTAGTTCCTCTTATATGTGAAAGTCCAGCTCACTTGTTTTTATTTTTCAGTTTTTATTGTTTTATTTTACTATTTTGTACTTTTGGGGTTTTTTTTGATACAAAGTGCAAAAGATTGAATATTGCATCTGTCTTTGTCTTTTGGCAAGTACACTGTGGATCAAGGGAAGTATTATGCATGAGAACCATAGAATAGCTAAGGATAGAAATTAAAGGCATGAGTAATATTATATTGTAACATTTTCAGAGGAGTCGGGACAAAAAGCAATGCCTTCCAAAATAATCACCACCGTTCTTAATACCTAAGTATTTGCACATATTAATAGTATACCATATGCTTGGCTTAGCAGTATGGATGTAACACATCCACCTAGCAGATGCAATATTCTCTCAGGAACAGAATATTTTCCAGGAATATCCTGGTCTTTTTGACACCTCAGTTTTAACGTATTCTATAACTTGATCTGAAAACGATGACCAGCTTGAAATCTGTATAACTTGAAGGCTTTATCAGTAAAGCCCAGCAGAGTCATATTTCTCTGTGTCTGTGATGTTGAAACCTGGTGAAAATCAATTTTTCCTTTTGCTGAATGGTATATTGAAGCATTTAAAAAAGGTGAATGAGTGTGCTGAGAGCCTATCATTCTCAAAGTACTTTCTTATGCAGCATGTGTAGGTACATCTGCCTGTTAGCCCTGAAAGGCTGT
>NW_009929636.1:96442-103228 GCF_000696875.1 Nestor notabilis | reverse complement strand
CAGCAGGAAGGAGAAAAAGAATGAGATGAGGTATATCAGAAAGTTTATAGCAAATAGTGTTTTGAACAGCCCATATTCCCCAGTGTAATATATTATGGAAATAATGATTCAGAGAAGTGATGCTTCTTTGTAACCTGAAATGACACGGTAGGAATTATGCATGCTCAAGTCATTCACAACTGGGTACTAGTTGTGTAGAAATTCTATAAGAAGTGTCTTTATCATGAACAGCTTTGGTATAGATGGAGTGGTAAGAACTAGATTAATAAAACTAAAAGTACCTGAAATAATTGTTCATGGTGATGATGATTTAGCTATCAAGGGGAAGAAAAAGGTATTTTTAATTCTTTTTTATAGAGTTTTTGGGGGATTTGGTGATTTAATACCATATTTTATCTTGTATTTAGGGGAGAATTGTATTCCTTAACTTATTTTCAAGATTGCTCAAGCATAGTTGTTTCAAAACTATAAATGGGTTGTTAATTAATTAACATGGATAGCCAATGAGAAGTGGGCTAAAGGTTTAAAAGGAGGTGTCAGGAAGCCAGAACAAATAAAACGTGAATGCAAAACAGCCTGTAAGAAAGCAACAGAGAGAATACAGGGGAAATTATTACACTAGAATTAAGAACAAAATGCTTCTGATCTGTACACTCTCATTAAGCACAGATCAAGAAATGCTACCCAAAAGGCAGAATAAAGATAGCATATGCATCTAGCCTCTCACGTCAATAGACTGGCTTATGTGGTTGCTCTGGTTTATAGAGATTTCCTTGCAGTAACAACAGGCTGGTCTACCTTGCAAGAGGAAGATACTCTGGCTTCAATTGATTTGATGAGTCCCTTCTTCTCCTAACAAACATGGAGACACAGAATAAGCTTAGGTAACTTACTGGATTTTAGGAATATCATGTGGTATGTGAATGAAACATAACATAATTGTCTTCAAAGCTATTAATATATACAGTCTGCAGGGTCGGACTTTCTCTTCTTCCTCATGTGGTTCTCCCAGTGAAAAGTATCACTTTTTTAGTTTTAGTGAGGAGGAGGGGGAAGCCAAAACACAACTAAAAAAACCCAAAGCCAAAATCAGCTTTTAATGTGACCATTCTTGAATTAAAAGAATATTAATTGACAGGGAAATATATTTAAAAGTGCATTTATTTAAGATGTCTTTCATAAATCACCGCATTGTCTTGATATATCACTGAGACTTTGTTTTGAATTCATTAAGAATGGAATTTGCCTGTTTGTGGTGTACTTTGTACGGATGTTAAGTAGGAATCTAACATAGTATATTTTATTTCCCTGATTAACATTTTCCCCCTTTCCTGTTCCTTCTTCTCCTCATTGATGTTCCTTCCCCACATACACAGAGTTAGCTAATACTAGAGGAAGCAAGTTCATTTTGCTTCACTGCTTTAAAAAAATGAATGCTATGACCAATGGAATGAAAACATTTGATAAGCTAAAACAAAAGGCAGCAAATGTCAGGAACAAACTCCAGTGACCTAGGTAATATAAAATTGTTTCATGGTAAGTATGAACATTAACAATTTCGGACATCTAAAAATGTAAAATTAGCAATTTGAAAACATTTATCTGGATGAGATAAAGCATTATATATGAAATGTAATGACCTCTCTGAAATTTAGCCAGGATGCTGTGGTAATCATTTAGACAAAGAAGACAACTAGTTAATCTCGGCAAAGAAAACTGGACAGGGTAAATTAGTTTGCTGCATTCCAGACTCTTAGCTACGAAAAAGAATATCTTTCACTAATTAAAGAGTGAAAATACTCTAAGCTTTTAGAAAGAGAATGCAAGCAGAGCATAAGAAAGTGATCCTGGCTTTGGAATGGTGTATTAACCTGTGGTGTTCACATCATACAATTATATGTTTTTATCAGTTAGGCAGCCCACATTAAGGGGTCTTAAACTTTGATTATATTGGTTATATACAACATAATAATTCATAAGAAAAATTACCATGCATGGCTTCAATCCTTAATTTCCATGGACTCTTGGAGCCTCTAATGAAATGCAAATAAATTTGATTTAAAAACCTGCATGAATATATATGTTGTAATGAAAAAGGCTAGAAACTTCACAGTTTAAATAAGAAGTTAGTAAAATTTTAAGTTTTTTAGAGGATGATTATCTTGATTGTGCTCTAGATATTTTTACTTCATGTTTGTATCCTTAATGCTACAGAAGTGTGCATTCTAGATGTTTTATTTCTACCTTCTTTAAGTAGAGGAAGTGAAGTTGACCTGCTTGTTGCATGGGATAAGAATTGTGTTTTATCTGAAGACTGTACATTATTTTACATAGTGAAAGCTTTATATACAGTTCTGAAATAAAGTTGTTCTGTTTCACACCTAGAAGAATACTTAAAATTTTCCGAATCTTTGTTCAAACAAACATTCAAGTATAAAATCAGTACTAGATTCTTTATCCTTTCCAAATATGAACAAATTTCTGTTCCTGTAAATGTCATTTTGATTTTAATGGTGTGGGGTGAAGATCATGTCCTCACATTATTTATCTTTTGCATGAACAGTGTTACGCCCTTGAATTATTCCAATTTAATTGAAGAAGAACAGGTTCAAGTTCTGCATGGTTCCAATGCCACAGTTGTTTTTTATAAAGAGCTTTGGTTTTACAGGACATCTGTGCTACATTCATACAGGGAGTATGTATGTTTAAGAAGAAGTGTTTGTCCTCCTTTGTTTGGAACTACACAACAGAAGAAAATCTGCCTTTTTTTTAATTTTTTTTTGTTATTAAACAAGAGATAAGGTGATAAAGCAAATTACTTTTCTGGTGCCTCACATTTTATTACATTATCTCTTAAGCATTTTTAAATGAGAGTCAGTAGCCCTAAAATGCTTATGGATTGTTGGTTTGTTTTTTTTTTTAAATTTCAGAAGGTGCCTGCTTGTGGATGATGTTTATTAAGAAACTGTGTGTGTATGTGTGCATGCATGCAAGTGGGCCTGTATGTATGTCTCTGTAGAATGAGGTGGAGGAAGACAGCGTCCCCTTTATTTTATAAGATCTATGTCTGAATAGTCTCACGTTTTCAAAAAATGCCAAGACCAAATACAGGAACTTCAGCTCTAAACAGAGAATGTCCAAGAAAGGTTTGACATAATGAAAAAGAGTCGGTTGAGTCTCTCAACAGAGTTGTTTTCACCACTGAGTCATGTTGTAATGAGATAGTGTGACAGCTAATTTTTTAAGGAGAATTGGAGTCAATTATATGAAATCAGTCTACAGTGTGATTTTGTTTCTAAAATATTATTTTTCTTTTTATGTGCATTTCAGAAACGTGCAATAAATATTTAGACTCTTAATTTACTATACATCACTCTAAAAATCTACTTTGCTGTTTTAATCAGAATCAATTTGCTTAATTGTTACTCCTATCCCATCAATCTCAGTTTTGCACTAACTTGAACAATGCCACTTTTGCTATTTGCACTTTAATTTTATTTCCATTCAAAGTTTATGAACAGTAATAGGGTCCTGCTTGAATATTCATTAGCTTTGAATTGTGAGCTGTGAAAAGGTGCTTTCTTTTACCTTAATGAAAGTGGCTCAGCATGGGGCGGATCAGTAATGACATTTGATTTTAGGCATCCAAAAAATATGCTTCTTATTTATTGACACATCTTGTCCAAACAGCTCCCTCGCAAGTCAGTGGAGTAATGAAAGAGAGAGTGCTGCAGAGGAGTGTGGAGCTTTCCTGGCAGGAACCAGAACATCCCAATGGAGTCATTACTGAATATGAAATCAAGTATTATGAGAAGGTAAGTGCTAAGATTATCTGTAATATGCAACAATGTGCTGTTTTCTTCATGTTGGCTTGCTGTGTTGTGAAACAATGTTAAAGCCATTAGCTGTCGACTGTCTTGTCTCTTTAAAGGCATAGTGGGTTTGCTCATTTTTAATAACTAGTGAATCCCTGCAATTATTATTGCTGTCATATGTCTCATATATTGTATTTTGATATCCTAAAAATTAAATATCCTATTGAAATCTGTCCTTTCTCCCTACTTTTTTTTCTATTAAGTTGGACTTGGATATTTTACTATGGTATTTATCATTTTCCTGTCTCTACATTGTGTTTAAAGCTTGTTTCATTTCCTTCTGTGTCACTGTAATTCCAGTCTTGTGATGATATGTCAAATATAACTCTTGACTGCGTTTGGTATTTCCTTATGAGCTGCACAGCTTCAACTTGATGTCTGAAAACTTCCAAAGCGCTTCCTGCAGTTTCAGCTGATAAATATGTCTTATTCCTTATTTGTTCTTTAAAAAGTCCCACCACTGTGAAATTTATTTTTCACTTGTTCTCTCAACACAATAATGAATTGAGGGCTGCTTTTCAGCAGTAGATGAAATGATCTTTGTTTCTGGTAGAGTGTAATTGCAATCTTACTGGTGTCAGTCAGAGTTTGCCATTCATTTCAGGGTGTCTAGGGCTTCATTCATGATAACTTTGAAGTACTCTAGAATAAGAAAAATTCTGACAACCGTAAGCGGGATGAAAGCAGAGTGAAGGCAGGTTCTGCAGCTGTATGTTTGCCATGGGACTCAGCCTAAGTGTGGCTCCTCCAGATTCCCTAGTAAATTTCCTACAGCATGAAACATATTCCTAATTTTTATAAAATATTCTGGGAGGAAAAAAGAAAGAATTAAAATGTGAAGAAAACAAAGGAGCTCCTGTCTTTTTGATATCTATATCAAAAAGAGCATGTCAGCTTACTAGGTAACATAGAATTAGGTAAATTCAGACCAGATTGGATCTAATATCAAGTGTCATATCTAGTTTTCAGCACTGAATTACACAAATATACTTATCAAAAGATCTTTATATGATTTGGGAAGGGAATAAAATGTTTATTTACGGATCCTAACTCCCAGTTTAAGTTGTTCATTTTAATCACTTATAACAAAATTTACCAGATATGTACAGATGATAGCTGAACAATTTTAAAAATAAGTTTTACTTATTTTAGCAGATTTTTTGTTCCTCAAGCATATGTCTGTGTGCACACAAAGAAAGCCCATACATTAAAAAACTAGAAAAAAAAAATGCATATTCACCAAAGGCAAAATTGTTCTCTGCACACAAAAGAAAAAAACAAAACAAAACAAAACTCAAACTACAAACCAAACAACATGGGTTGTTCGTTTTTTTTGTTTGATTGGTTGGGGGGGGTTAATATGCAAACTTGCTTCTAATCTATTAAAATAAAATTAAATAAAATAGTTTAAAAAGGTAGTGAAAAATTATCAATATACTAGACTTTTCATATGATGATAGCTTTTTGAATGGGGCTTGTATTATTTTCCCTATACAGTCATGTTACTTATTAATTTAAATAAGCAGAATTCTGCTGCTAGCTTCCTATGTTTGCAAAGGCAAGAACTGATGTTAAAGTTACTTTATAATGGAAAGAAACCTACCAGTATTATACTTACCACATTGAAATTAATGAAAGAATAAGAAACTCATCCTATAAACAGTCACAGATAAACTGGACTACATACCTTTAATTCAGTGAGACAATTTTAAAACATATACTTCTCTTCCTTTCAAAATAGCGCAGTTCAGCTTAAAAAGTACTTCATAAACTACTACTCAGAAGGAGACAGGCAGCTCAAGTTTTGTTTTATTAATTAGACAGAGCCTTTGGCAACATGGTCTAGTGTGAGATGTCCCTGCCCATGGCAGGGGGGTTGGAACTAGAAAATCTTAAGGTCATTGGTTATTTCCAACCCTAACCATTCTATGATTGTATGATTCTATGAATTAAAAAAAAAAACAAACTGAACTTTCAGCTCCTTTTAGAGTGACATTAAATCAAACATTTTTGTGGTTCTGAAATATTCTGGTGTTTTTTTCACCTCTTATTTCTGGCTAGGGCTGGAATGGAAACTGCCTGAAATCTCCCAAGCCTGTCTTATGAGATTTCTAGCACAGGTTATTTTTATTTCTTTGTTACTTATTTATTTTGAATAAGAACTTTTGGCAATTCAAATAAGCCTTATTTATGCATTAAAATGCAAACTTGGAAATTCCACTGTGGCTTGCAGTCCTGAACCTGGCTGTTTACACTTTCCTTACACTTGTTTCTCATATCTCAAGCATTCCTGTTCTTTCTCACATACCAACATACATTCCACCATGGTCCACATACATTCCACCATGGTCCTCACTTACAGATGATTTAAGCCCTCTTGGAGAAGATAGGAAAAATTGTGGCTAGCCAAGTTGGCAGGCTTGCTCAAATAACAGACAGGGCATGAACCAAGAGAAGCCATTACTGAATCTCAGAAAAGAAATCATGTATGTTGTATTTAACCCTGTACTTCAGCAAAAGCCTTTGCTGCTTTACTGACTGCGAAAGGGGAAGGTTCTCCATCACTTTTAGCTGGCAAAGTACTATTGAAATGAGTTACGGATTTATTCCTTCCCTCTGTATTCATCTCATTAGCACTGCCTCGTACAGCTCATGCTTCTCTGGTCATGTGGTGCATTCAGATGGTTGGTTAATTCATCTTTTCTGCCCTTCAAATCAGGGTTGCATCTGCCACTGAAAATCAACAGGGCTGCACATATCTATGCTGAAAGATAATCTGGATCAGTAAATGTGATGAATAAGTAGAGCTTTCTGAATACCGTAATGATCTGTGATACAGCTTTTGTAGTATTTGAAAGTGAGTTATTACTCGTAGGGTTTGTATTCTTACAGCTTCAGATTTGGGGGGTGT